>NW_016107587.1:167721-224589 GCF_001604975.1 Cebus imitator | reverse complement strand
TTTGGTTCTTTGGTTCTTGTTTTATTTCTTTCCATGGTTATTTTTTTAAGCAGGCCTTTTGCTATCTTGGCTAATTTTTTTCTTATAATTTTAAGTGTCATCATGATTGTCAGTGGATATTCTTCTCATTGCCTTTTCGGTTCTCATTTCTCATTTCCATGCACTTATTTTAAAAACGCAGAAAGTTATTTGGTTTTCTGGGTATCCAGTCTTACCAGCGGCATCACAGATGAGACTCACCACTGGTTTTCCAGTGTTTATTGAAGCTATTTTATTCTTCTCTCTGTTTTATTGTTTTACAGTCTTCAAGTTTAAAGAAAACAGTGATGACTAGAGGGAGCATCATTTTCTAGTTCTTGATTTTAACTGAAATAATTTTAGTGCATCATGATTTGGAATAACAACTCCCATTAGATTTTGACAAAGTTGTTTTTCTTTTATTTAAAAACCTTTCCACTTTTGCAATATTTTACTAAGAGTATCTGCTAAATTTTATCAGTGCCTTTTTTACCTCTTCATATGATAATGTTTTTTCTCTTATAATGTGTTGCTATAAAACATGTTGACACGTTTCCATATATAGAACCACACTTGCATTTCTTAATATATCATTTTGTATTTTTAATACATGATGCTGAACTCTGTAGATTTTCCTTTTAAACCTTTATCTGAATTTATAGATAACTTTGGGTTTCTTTCATCTTACCATCTTTGTTAGGCATTCGAATTGAAGTTTACGTGGCTCGTTATGTCCCTGGGAAGTTCTTCATTTTTGCCTACGACATGGAATATCGTAAATACTACTAGGACTAAAGGTTCTCTTACAGACAAGATCGGGTGTGCTCAGGGTGGTGTGGCTGTAGACAAAGGTTCTAGTATACTTGTCAGTTTATCTGACTTTGGCATGCCTTTTTAAAGAGTAAACTTTCAATCCATCCTTGTACAATAACTGATTTATTCAAATGTTTCATCCTTTTTTGGGTCTCTTTGTCCATTCTTTGTTGGCCAATATCTTGTTCTAAAGGACCCCATTCCTAGCCTCAGTTCTCTCAGCCTGAGAGACCAGGTTTGTGTCTGAGTCACATTCAGCTGTCCTGAGCCTTTGGGGTTACTAGGCTCAGGAGGTGAAGCTGACTGAGCTTGAGTGGAGAGAAGAGTCCCAGGTTGCCTCCATCCCAGCTTTCCAATTCTTTTGTTCCATTTGTTTCACCAACTAGCCAAATCTTTAGAGTGCTGCTGGCCTATAAGAGACTCCACCCATCTGACAATACAGCTTATGGAACTTGAGAAATTCAGGAGAACAGCACTGAAATTACATTTAAGGTCATAGGGGAGTCTGGAATGAATGATTTAGTAGAAATTTTAAAATAGAAAGAGAATCCTGTGCCTGACGCTACCCCGCCTCTGCCTTTGCATAAAACATCCTGTCTCTTTTGACTGTGGCATTAGTTATTTGGGTTGAAACTAATCAGGAGGAAGCTCAAGATATGTGTTATTAGCCCCACAAAATGTGTGCTATGTAGTTTATTTGAGATATTCTTGTTCCCATCTATGCCTTGCTTGTCTCAAACCACAACAATATTATTTCAGAATATATTAGTTTTCCCTAAAAGTCTTTGGTTTCATTAGATTTCCAGTAAAATAACTATAAATAGGCTTTTGATAGGCAATTTATCTCTTTTAAAATATGGATTGAAATCACTTTTTACATAATAATGTTAGTTAAAATAATTAGAAATTTATTTAAAAAGTTAGAAATTTATTTTGTACTATTAAAGAGATATTTTTCTGAAGTTGAATTCATAGATTTTTTAAAATAAAAGATAGACAAATATTAAAGTAAAAATGTTTGTCATTAGGTATACTCAATCTCCAATAAAAGTTTTCCTTTCCTTTTTTTAAAAACTTTTCTTGAAAATAAATTACATTTTCATATTATTTTATAAGTCTAAAAAAAATGAAAACAACTTTTAGATGGCACTAAAATCCAAGTGCCATCTGCCTGCTTAACAGTTGCTCTAGACTTTTCTGTTTTAGAAATTATTTAAAACAAAATATGAGTGTATATATTTAAAAATAGATTTATATGTGCCACAATTCTTGAGAAAAAAACTGGTGACATAATCGATATTTGTTCTGTTCTTTTATTAATCTAAAAGAAAACAAAACTAGTGGAAGTAAGACTTTTTGGTTTACATAGAACTTGTCCAGAGTTTTCAATTATGCGTAGGAAGAGAGATTCTTGGCTATTTCTCATTGTTCTGCTAAGTCTTCCCCACCTTATAATGTTAGCACATGGCAAAAAGCAAATTAGAAAAAGAAAAACATACCGGGATTTCACATCAATAAACTATCCACTGTTTTTATTTGGTCTTCTCTTTTAGTCTTTTTCCATATACATCCTGTATGAAATTTAGATTGGCACTATAAAGAGAGAGAGGGAGGAAAGAGGGGAGACTGAGAGAGAGGAGAGAGACAGAGAGACAGGGAGTAACAAAGAGAGACAAGGAGAGAGACAGAGATAGTAACACAGAGAGGAGGCAGGGAGAGAGGTCAACACTACGTCATCCTGGGTGAGCTTTTAGCTGCTGCACCTCCGAGGGTGCCCCCTGCCCACTGAAGAGATCAGTGTGGAATCTTCCTACGGCCACACAAGAAGCACAGACAAAAATTTAAAAGAATCTCATTCCCCAATTTTTTTTCTAAAAGGAAATTCAAGCCATTTATAAGCTTCAACTACATCTTTTTTTTTTTTTTTTTTTTTGGTCTGAATTTTCGTCTACTTTAAACTCTGGAGAATAGATCCATGGGAAGCCTCAAATCTCCCCATCAATTGCCTTCGAGTTGTCTCCATTTCCCCTCTGCTCTGGCACCGCCTGTTTGCTACCTGGATTAACATTCCCTCTTCCTCCCTTAGCTTGTCTGGGTCCTTTGGGACAGAGAAGCCAAGACAGGATGAGACGGGCCAGAGATTTCCCAAAAGAAAGAACTTTGAAGGGAATTGAGGAGGAAGGCGCGGGGAGCTGCTAGGTCTTCATGCAGGTCTGACCTTGAGGAAAAGCAGGCAAGGAAGTCGACTGACCTGAACCTGCCAAGCAGAACCCACTCTGGGAGGCAACCTCCCAGAGCAGAGGCCAGAACAGGCGAATCCAGGGCAGTGCCATGGAGAACAGACCTGGCTGAGTTATCAGGCTGCAATGTTGACTCAAAAAATAAGCTTAAAAATAAAAATGGCTCCATCTGAAATACATGTACTAAAAAAAAAAAGGAAAAAAAAAACTTGGAAAAAAGGTGATTTATATTATCGAAGTAAACATTAAAAATAATGATATATCCATGGCATTAGATTTAAACTAACTCAGGGATATTAGGAAAGCCCAAGAAAAAATTAAAATCATATCGGCCAATGTTCAAAAATGACAGTGTAAAACATTAGCTGCACACATAGGATTGATGAGGACATTAGCTCAGGCATGTTCTTCCAAAGTTGTGGAAATGATAAGCAATGTAAAAATAAAATGGGAAAAATTGACAGAAAAAGGAAATTTCACCTTCCTATAGTTGTACTTCCTAAAACAGACATCAGAACAGATCGAAGAGAATGAACACAAATTTTGGCTTTAAAGTTTCGAATTGAACACAAATTTGAAATGGTACACCAAGTATCCACTAAAATTAAGGAATAGAGCCTAATCCATAGACATACCCTAATGAATGTTTGAATTTCTAGAATAAAGAAAATAAGTATTCAAGAAAGATGTAAAAGTCATGCTGGCCTCCATTATCCTCTGCTAAGAACAGAAAGCAGTGGAGAGTAATTCCCCTTAGGTGTGATGTTGGAGAAAGCATTTCTTCCTGCAGAGAGTTAGGATGACTGTGGATGTGGGGCAGCCAAGGTAGGAGGCTTCGCATACTCCACCAAGAACCCTGAGCACAGAACTAGCTGCAGATATGTCAGGCTGGGAGAGGAAGGGGTTCCTGCAGTGGACCCTGAAGCCACAGTATTAGGGCCAGTCCCATGGAGTCTGGGAGGAAGGAAGGGTCCAGGCTGCTGGCTAAGGAGCCGCTGCCCATGTCTGGGGTGCAGGACGGATGAAGATAGCAAATGGGTGAAAGTGCTACAGAAACACAGGGGTCCTTCCTAGGTCCTGCTGCTCATAGCATGGAGAGTCAATCACTGAGATGCGTATTGCTAGGGAGGAAATTTTTAACTGGGTGCTGTAGCTGAGGAGAACAGGAGATAAAGTCTCAGATCTGTCTCCTTGACTAAAATTGTGGGATTCACATAGCTGGGAAGATGGAGAACAGGAATTGGGGATCAGCCATCAGCCATCCTGATGGACGAGGGGTGTGGCATCTCACTGTCGGGATCCTGGGATCCATTGAAGTTCAGGAAGAAACCCAGTTCTAAGACAAATATAAATTTCAAGTTTTACGACAGTGGGTCAATTTCTATGTCTATTTCAAAACCAGCAAATGTCATTTAGATAGGACAGTTGGGTGGGTTTCCTCAGGAGAGCAGACCTGCCGCCTGGCTGTTTCAACACCTGTGGAGTTTACAGCCCAAACTCAAGTTTTAATTTGTTGTCTTAAATATTTTCATTCCTAAACAAGGCCAAAAGCTAAATAAGTAAACCTAGTATTTCAAAGGAGAGAAAAGCAAAAGTCTAAAAATGATATAGACATCAATACCTAATCAAAACAAATAGAAAATAATACATTAGAAAATAGAAAAATTACAGAGAAAATTCATGAACCTAAAAACTAATTCCTTGACCAAACCAATAAAATAATGGCTTCTAACGAGTCAAATAAAAAGATGAAAAGTATCAACTTTTTGAAATTAGGAAATAGGATATAAGAGTTGTATGGCTAAATTTAAAATTATAGGACAATTCGTTGTACTGTTGCAACTTTTAAAATACTTGATAAAATATCGAAATCTCAATTTTTGATATTTTACATGAATTAATTTCTGGGTTTACTAAAATTGTTTCTAATGAGAAGCAGAAAAATAGAATGCTTCAAAAAGCACATAAGAAATTGAAATAATTGTTAAAAAATTTAATCCCAGAAAAGTTTTAATGTAATTTCTTCAAGGCTTTTGAAAAGCAAATAATATGTCTCTATTTAAATTGGCACATAAAATGAGAGGTAATTTCTCAACAAATTTCATAAAGTTAGGATAATTCTAAACCACAACCTAATTTTTAAAAAATATCTCTGAAAGGAAAACTATATAAATATATACAACTAGTTATGTTCATAAAAATTAAAAATAAAAATTTACAAGAAAATATGGGGAAATTGCACTTATTGATACAGATGTAAGATGGCAAATTAACTTTATCAAAACACATTCTGAAAAGGTAAAACTCCTTATATAATTAGGATTTTTTCCTAATAACCTTTTTCAACTACAAGTAATATCTATTTCAACTCAGTCTCCTAAACAGGGACAAAAGAATGAAGCATGATATATGTTTTTAAGAAAATACCTGCTCTCGTTTTATTCTGAAAGTTCTATCTAGTCCATTAAGACAAAGGTGTTAACATGGTGATCAGGAATAGATACAGGAATCTAAGAGAGTGTCAGCATTTGGGACTAATTTTAGATGTGGTTAAAATATTGATTTATGAGTAGAGGTGCTTGCTGCCTGGACCACAAGTACCAGGGGTGCAGTCCTGGAGCTGGGGAGAAGCAGCTGGCCACTGCTGTATTCAGCCTAAACCTGGTGGGGCTACAGGCCTTTGATGTGGCAGAGGAGAAGAATCAAGACCCCTGTGATTCTGGGGCTGTGCATTCAGAGGAGTCTCCCCTCCCTGCAAGGGGAAATTTGGAGAAAATCAGACTTACATTTTTGATGTGATGAATTTTGGAATGGCTGTTGGACGTCGGAGTGGAAAGGTCAAGTAAGCAGTGTGTACAGGAGCCTGGAGATATGGGAGAGGTCCAGATTGGAGGTGGCACCAAGTCTCTGGGCAACGTCTGAAGCCCCTGGGCTGGGCAAGTACATATAAGGAAGCATCCCACACTGAATTTGGGGCACCACAGTGTAGGGTGAGGGAAGTGGGGGGACCCTGGTACGCTGTGCTTCTACTTTACTGAAATCATCAATGTGGCTTTGAATCACTTTTAGTAAAAGCCCTTGAATATGCAGACAATAGAGTATATTCCTATTTGGAAGAACAAACTTCACTATATTAGCCTGACCTCTACAATGTTAATTAAACTTCCTATTGCTTCTGAATCATCATCTACTATGCTTTATGCTAATAGGTAATTAGAAATGATATGATTACTTTTTAATTCCGATTTCAAATGGATTTTTCTTTAAATATTTCATTGATATGCTCTTTTCCATGTTAAGATTTAAGATGTTATTTCTTCATTTTGTTTTTAATTGCACTTCTCCTTATCAAATGTCCCTATTCAGTTATTTTAGAATGTGTTAAGTATCACATTATTATATAGTATACTGTTTTTTTAAACTTTTATTTTAGGTCAGGGGTACATGGGCAAGTTTGTTATATAGGTAAGCCAGTGTCAGAGGGGTTTGTTGTACAATTGTTGGACCTGGTAAGACTTCTTCTACCCTAATTTATATTTTTTGGGTCCTTTTCAGTTTTTTTTTTTTTCTTTTGACTTGTGTTGTTTCCTTTACCTCCATTTTTACTTTTACCTATATTCAGGGCAAATTTTAAGTAATTCTTTGCAGAAAGTTTATTTCAAACCATCACAATTCCTTTCTGATATCTTTGCACATGAACATTAAACTACTTGAATTATAAAATCCTTTATCAACAAGTGTTGGTATATTTTAACATCAGGGATGCTTTATACTGATCAGTGATGATTTGGATTTCTTCTTCAGCCCTCCAATCTCAATGCTACTAGAATAGATGCTAGATTTGTGGTCTGGCTCTGACATACAGTTATTTATTAGTGGCCTTGTGTGTGATTCCTAGCAATTTCTCATCAGAAATTTTAACTTCAGGATATTCTGCATCATTTGAAAGTTGCAGTTCATTTATGTTTGCCTCCGTGAATGATGACACTATTTGCTAGTCATCAAGAATGACTGACAACGATATTGACATCACTTTGGACTGATTTTAAATGTGGCTATATCATTCACATTTTAGTTCATGTTCTTGGATTACAATGTTTTTCCCCCCTAATAAAACTTGTAATTGTGGGGTGTTAGATAACACCACACTGTATGTTAAATGGTCTTTCAGAATATCATTTCATTTGTGTCTATATGATAATCAGATGTCAATGGTTTCCATTCCAACAGGATTCAACACATGTTAAGGAAGTAAAATAGGCTCTCCTAAACATTTAGTAAATTCTCAGAGAGGCTCATCCTTGGGCCCAGCTCAAATGCAAGTGCCTCCATTTGTTGAATTAGGAAGTCTATACAACATCACACCAACCCATGGCAATTCCACTGTCTACACTGCACTTTCCAGATATGGAACTGCTCTCCCATCCCACAGAAATATCTATTCACAAATGTTCTAGCCTAGTCCACTTAAGCACCAGACTAGCTGCTGGTTTCTTCCTTGCATTGTATTTATTCACAGTTCTTCAATCTGTGTTTATTTGTTCGCTTATTTGCATTTGTGTGTCTGCAGCCCGTTTCACAATGCATTGCCCTTCACAACCACTAGGTGTCACGCATTTGTCCATGTTGCTAGAGGTGGGCTCCTTCTGGCTTTCAGAGTTGATCATGTACATCTCTGTCCAACTCAGGGACTCTTCCCAGCCTCTTCAGTGAGGTCATGTTGGTTGCTCCAGTTGGCCTTGGTGGAAGTAGTCAATGGCAGTTATTTTTTTCTGGGCCTTTTTAAAATTTTCCGACAGCCAATTAAATACTAATCAGGACACCACTAAATTTCCTTTTTCCTTATCTTCTTCGGTTTAATCCTGCTCCTAATTCTACTTTTCCTTATTTGTTTACAATAACTTGGTATTTATCGATTTTGTTAGCTCTGTAGCTATTAACTAGATGAGCACTGATTTTCCTAAATTTAGTTCTTGTTCAGATTATCAACTTAGGTATGGTATAGGACTATAAAATTGCGGTTTCACTACATTTTATTCCATTAGTAATATAGATTTTTTTTTCTAATTCATAACATTCCATTTATCCTTTGTACCATGTCACTACGAAGGGGTTAAAACCAGTTCAGGAGGGTGGGCTTTAGTATCCGAGATCATAGCAGGCCTCCCTGAAGCCTCAGGCAGCCTCTCATCCAAGCACACTCCCTGGCCCAGGGATGTTTAAGAAGTGCACCCTCAGCAGACATACAGAGGATGGAGCCGGGGATGATCCATCAGGCCGAGGCAAGTAGGGGCCACCTGGACCACACTGACAGGCTGTATGCTGAGTGCTGCTCTCTGAACTGGAGCTGCAAGTGATATCAGGTATAGAGGGAATGCTCATCTTTTGTTTCTTCTGGGTGCATTAAAAATGATTATTCCCTCTTTTTTGAGTCACATCACATTCACTTCATAGTCACAACCTGATGTTTTTGCCTGGTGACTTTCAAAATATATTAGTGGAGTTTGGAGAAGGAGCATTTCCTGGTGGTGTCATTTTTCTGGGAGTTTTTCAGGATGCTACTTAGGCTTCTATTTTGAAGGTTAAACTTGATGGCATGTCATAGTAGCCAATGAATTGAGGTCTAACTATCAAAATAAGAAGATATAATTTAAACAGATCATGGCAATGTTAGTGCTTTCACACATACTTGAAATTGTTATGCCTCAAATTTGGGAAAGGAATGCAGAAGATGACAGCAAAATCAGGGCAGCTAAGATGTTGAAATGGGTCCAATAAAAGAGGGAGTCCCGGGAGCTAGACACCAAGGCTGGTCAAAGGCCAGGATGCACAGAGAAGAGGCTTCAGGGAGATGACCTAGACAGAATTCTGGGGACACACAATGGCCATCCATTCAGATCCTTCTTGCTCCTTAAGTTTGCCCTAGGACTTCCTCAAGGCTTCCATGTTGCTTTTGCCAGTGACCACTAAAACGATGTTGGAAGAAAAAGAGCTTATTCGAAATAGGCAACAATCCTGATTAACATATTTTGAATCTATTCTATTTGAATTCAAATAGCCTAAGTTGGTCTTTAACGATAACAAATAGGTGCCCCTGTATGTCATCATTCACACTTGCAATTTTGAAATAGGGAGACCATCTGGCATGTTAGATCCTACTGAAAAAGCCTGAGACAAATATATGTTTTGCAAAGGAGTCAAATAACTAATCTAATTTTAATCTTGTGATTAGAATTGGTATATAATTTTAGGTTTCCGTTTTCTCATCTGAGTGTTGAAGTATCAGAACAAAGAAGACCAAGTCCTAGTATTTTGTAGTTTGAGCACTCAAAGCCTCAGTTTCTCACCTCACATTTAACACCCATACATCTCCTTTAGGAACAGAGGGAAGATTAACACAGATGAAACAGAACTCTGACGTCTTAACAATGAAGAACTGCATAAGTAGCAAAAAGACGAGGTGATGTACTGTCCTAATAATTTTCTCAGGTCAAGTGTATTTGATAAAAACTTTGAAATTCTATTATATAAATTATATTCTCACATAAATGGATCAGGGACACTTGCAAAATTACATGTAATTTCTAATTATAGAACCATCAGGAAGACAAAAGCACTTGTTCAAAAACAGGGATTTATAACAGTCAGTATGGAAAGGAATGTATGTACAAGATTGCTAAATTACATAATATGCTGTTTGACTTTTTACAGACCAAGAAATCCATAACATCTCTGGATTAGCATCCCAATGAACTATACAGTCAAAACACCTTATCAATTTTTGCAGGTTAACTTCTCATTTTATAGGGATACTTAGGATCTGCTCCTTTCTTATTTGGGAATATATTTGTCAAATAGACTGTGACCATGAAATTATCCCAAAGCTACTTTTAACCATGACGGAATAGGTGCATGAGAGTAACTCCCACTTGAGGACAAGTCTGAGGGATAGAATGCACACACATTAAAACACAAAGCAAAGACCAAAACAACAACAACAACAAAAACCCCCACTGATTTGAAAGCATCACAGAACAAAGGACTTGAAGGTCTAACTCTCACAGGAAAGGAAGGCTTACTGAGATAAACCCATGTTCATCTCTATTTTAAGATTCCTTTAAGATTTTTATTTAAGGATTTATATCAGGCAATAGGAAACTCACAAGCCAGGAGACAGGTAAACGAGAATAAAAAAAATCCTTTAGAAGACAACATATGAGATAAAAGGAACAAACACAGATGGGCTAAATAGAAAAGAATTACTAAGGCCATAGATTTAAGACAAATCTATTCATTATTATATTGAATACAAATTAATTAAATATATTTTAAGACAAAGATTTTCAATCACAGTTTCTTAAACTCTATATTCTGCTTTCAAGGGACACTTTAACATCAGGATAAAAAAAAATGTTGAATGTAAAATGAGACAAATATGGATCCTACAAATCCTAACCAAAAGAATGCAGTTGGTAGAACAGACAAACTAGATTTTAAGGAAACAGCATCTCTCGAGACAAGCAATAAAAGCCTTAATTTAGCCAGATGGCATTAGTCTGCTAATTATATATGTACCTAATAGCATAGCTTTAAAGTAAAGCGAAATTTGAAAGAAATAAAAAGAGAGATGACAATTCCGTAATTACAACTGGAAGTTTTGTCATCACACATCAGACAAAGGACTTTTCCAGAGCACCTGAAACTTCTGACAAATAAATAAGGACTTGACAGCCAGTAGAAAATAATGACAAAAGACTTCAAAAGACACATATTAGGAGAGAAGATACAATCAGTCATCAAGGAAACGCAAGTTAAAGGCACCATTCAGTACTATTGCACATCCGCCATGGTCGGTAAAATGTAGCAATAATAACGGGCAAAACCAACATCACGCTCTGGATCAGCTGGAGTTCTTATCTACTGATTCTGGAAGTCTACAGTGATGTAACCACTTTGGGAAAACGTTTGTTGCTTTCTGCTACAGCAGAAAGTATACAAGCCCTATGACCCAACTCTTTCATTCCTGGGATAGTTGCAAAGCCAGGACATTGTAAAAATGCTTATGGAAGAATGTTTTACTTCATAGTAGGTCCTTTTAATAGCTACTATTATAGTACTCTAAATTTCTGCTATTGATAGATACTTTAAATATCTATCAATAGTAGAAGGTAAATATCTATCAAGTGTAGTAAATAAATTGTGATATGGTCATAAAATGGAAAACACCATGCAAGAATGAGAATAAGTACAACTACTTAAACAATGTGAATGAATCTTATAAACATAATATTGTGGGAAAGAAGTCCTGCTATACAAGGGTATATACATTATGATTGTCTAAGGAGCGCAGAGAAAGGCAAGCCTGTTTTATTCTGTTAGTCAGCCAAGGCACATGAGGGGGCTTCCCAGGCCCTGGTCATGTTGTGTTTCTTGAGATGTGTTGCAGTTTCATGGTATGTTGCATTTGTGTGTGTGCTCTGTAAGGTTGGTGGGAAGGCCTATGTAATAATCCTTGCCCAGTGAAATTAGCTTGTGCAGGCCCTGAGGATCTGCCTCTCAGTTCTGCATATGCTGTGCAAAGGAGACAATGAAATTTTTTTTTTTACATTTTATTGGTTCATTTTTCAAACACTGCTCTGTGGAACACGTATAAATGTTCATCAGATCCTAATAACTGTTTGTGAGTAAAGACTTTTATGGTCAAGTGAATTTAGAAAATGCTGCCCACTCTGCCATTTTCTCTGAGGTTCTCAGTATATGTTAGCATAATTAAGGTTCTGAAAATATCTTCCATGAAGAATCCTCACTTAAGTTGTATAATAAAGCCTGCCCCCAATTTATTTGACAACGGGGACACTTTTTTAAACAGGGTACTTTTTGCTATATTGAAATATGAACTTTGGGAAAGACTTTTCATTTTGTATTCCTTTGAGAAGGACATATTATTTCTGTTTCCTGAGAACACTGAGCATGTCAATACTTTAGCCTTTAAAAATGGAGATATATTTTTTTATCTTGAATTTTGGAGGAGACTGGGTGGCACGTGATAAATCAACTTGAAAAGATTGGAATAGGGTGACCAAGGAGTTATGCGTTAGATTCCGTGAATCTAGAATAGGGTATGTTCCCAGAGGACTGGAAGGAAGAGTATAAACTACAAGAAGGGCTCCTGTTTCTGCACCGCACTCCCCAGGAGCCACTGGGAAAGACAGGATATTAACTTGGCAGGATAGTTTTCAAGCTGGCAGGCATTTTCTTTGGATGAAGATTTTTTCTTCTATAGAGACCAAATTTGCTTTTTTTCATGCTTTAGTGCCTTTTAAAAAATTGTTGCTCATTTGAACTCTTCTAGTTAAAAATGGTTTTGTAGTAGGTCCTTAGCAGAAAAACACACATGTGCACATGAACACATAAATGTGCACAAACGCATCAACATATTTTTAGTTCACTCATAAGTGAAATGAAAACGCATCTTAGGAAATCAGGTTTTTAAAAATCCTTTTGAGATCAGTACCCCGTGAAACTAAAATATGTCAGGTATATAAAAGGGAAATTGAAATACAATAGATGTTGATTCCTCTGTATAAATAACACTTGGGAAATTTTACATTTGGCAGTCAGAGCTGGTGCTAAGGAACATAATTTACAATAAGTTGCAGAAAAAGCCGCTGTTTCAAAAAGGGTTTGGGATGTAAAGTTTGGAATACTTGGGAATTATTTGTTGTTTAATTTTAAAAACATTGAAAAACACATTACCAATAGTCTAGTGCCTAAAATAAAATGTGCTGCTGCAAGCAGATGCTGGACCCTGCTGGGCTCCCACTGCATGGAGTTCTGCTCCACGGGGGCTGTGCCATTCTGGTGTGATGGACCTCAACACCTAGTCCTGGATGGAAGGGGAGGAGATATGACATAGACACCCATGTGTGTCTTTTTTGTTTTTGTTTGTTTTTTTGAGGCAGCCTCTGTTACCCAAGCTGGTGTGCAGTAGTGCAATCACAGCTCACCTCAGCCTTCACCTCCCAGGTTCAGGTGATACTCCCACCTCAGCCTCCTGAATAGCTGGGATTATAGATGGCACTACCATGCCTGGCTAATTTTTTGTAGAGACAAAGTTTTGAATTCCTGGGCTCAAGTGATCCACCTGCCTCGGCCTCCCAAGGTGTTATGATTACAGGAATGAGACACCGTATTCCCCGTATCTTTGTTCATCAACACAGTCTTACTATGGCTTACCATCCCTTGTTGTAAAAATCTAAACCATATTGGCAATTCACCCACCAGCACAGCTGTGATACTTTTATTTCAGTATGTCAATTCATTTAATTTGAAGCTTTAACTCAACCGTACATATACTGAGCTCTAGCTCTGTGCTGCATGCAGTACTGGACCCCAGGGTGAGGATGCAGTGCTGTGTTAGCGCCTGTCCTGAGGGACTCCCAATCAGGAGAAAGCATGGGTGGGACCAAGGGCTGTCACTGAGAAGGCTGTTCTGCTGGAGACACAGGAGCAGCCAGGAGGGGCAGTGGGGGGAGGGGAGGGTGTTCAACTAGAAATGGCCCAAGAGGTTCTAGCTGAATTTGGAATTTGTAAGCCTCAGCATAACTTATCATCAGTTCAGTGCTAAGTGAAAGCACCTACCCTGGACTAGAGTGCGCTGGCAACTAGGACAACAGCAGGGGCCGAACACAGCCTTTGCATTGAAGGAGACATGCTGTGGAAGATTTTTTTTTAAGGGATGGAAGACGGCTCTTTCCCAATCAAGAGTAAGTTTTTGTAAAATGTGCTAGGCCATTCTGATACTATATGTCTTAGTCCATTCATGCTATTACAACAAAATACCACAGGCTGAGTAATTTATAAGCATCAGAAATTTATTTTCTCACAGTTCTAGTGGCTGGGAAGTCCAACATAAAAGCACTTGCAAATTTGGTGTTTGGAGAGGGCCTGTTCAATTGATAGTGTCTTGTCATGGTAACTTCATCACACAGTGGGCATGGGACGGATGGAAAGATGAACGGATCCCTCACATCTCTTTTCTAAGATCACTAAATCTCATTTATGAGGGCTCTGCCCTCGTGACTTAATCACCTCCTGAAGGCTTCACCTCTAATACTATCCTCTTGTTGATTCAGTTTTAACATATGAATTTCAGGGAAACGCCAATATTCAGATCACAGCATTGTGCATCAGCACCAGTCAGGAGAGTGGGCATACTCATGGAGTCCAGATGGTATAAACAAAAACAAAACCCTTCACAATGTGAACCCTCTGGCCTGACATCAAATTAGCACAGAAACATTCAGTTAAGCCAGGTTTATCAACTGTCCATGAGACAAGAAAAACATTATCTCCTATAGTAATTTCAAAATTAGTCATTTTTAACTAGAGCTTCCTTTAACTGCAGCCAGGCAAAATCAACACAAAATAACATATCAGTAGTTAATTATTAGCCATATGATTTGGACTAATATTCTTTCCAAGTTTCATTTTTCGTATTTATATCATTTTTCTGCCTGCTTCATATTTCTTCTTGTTTGTTTTCTTTTTTTGTTGAAATGGAATTTTGCTTTTGTTGCCCAGGCTGGAATGCAATGGTGCAATCTCAGCTCACTGCAGCCTCTGCCTCCCGGGTTCAAGCAATTCTCCTCCCTCAGCCTCCTGAGTAGCTGGGATTACAGGCATACATCACCACACCCAGCTAATTTTGTATTTTTGGTAGAGACAGGGTTTCTCCATGTTGGTCAGGATGGTCTCAAACTCCTGATTTCAGGTGAACCACCTGCCTCACCCTCCCAAAGTGTTGGGATTACAGGCATTAGTCACCACACCTAACCATATTTCTTATAATATATAGCATATAAATATAAAAATTATGTAGCACATAAATATGAAAATTAAGTATAATCAATGTTAATTAAGATTATCCCATTCTCGTACTTACTATTGAAATTAAATTTATGGGAGGTTACTTGCATTGAGTGATTACAATAGTAGAATCCATTTGTATACATGTATACATTTTATACATTCTCCTTAGTAATTCATATTTTCATCCACTAGGTAGTCATGAGTAACACATTTTTCCAAGACTCTTAGTAGTTCTTGGGCTTGAAATCTATAAAATTAAAGTAAATGTTTGATGAAAATGAAAATACAGGCCCAGTGTGCTGACTCATGCCTGTAATACCAGCACTTTGGGAGTTTGAGACGAGCCTGGCCAATGTGGTAAGACCCCATCTCTACTAAAAATACAAAGATTAGTTGGGCATGGTGATACATGTCTGTAGTCCCAGCTACTCATGAGCCTGAGGCACAAGGATCACTTGAACCCAGAAGGTGGAGGTTGCAGTGAGCTGAAATTGCACCACTCCAGCCTGTGCGAAAGAGCAAGCCTCTATCTCAAAAAAAAAAAAAAAAAAAAAAAAAGAAAAAGAAAAAGAAAAATTAAATACAACACATCACAACTTATAAGAGACAGGAAAAGCAGTGCTAAAAGGAAAATTTATGAAATAAAATGCTCATATTAGAAAAGAGAAAAACTTCCTAAACCAATAATTAATTTCCTACCTGAAGAAACTTGAAAAAGCAAAGCAAAATAAACCAAAAGCAATGGAAAGAGGAAAATAGTAAAGATTAGAACAAAAATCAGTAAAATCGAAAACATAAAATCACTCAAGAAAATCAATGAAACAAAAGCTGCTTGGTTCTTTGAAAAGATCAACAATTAAACACATAGCAAGACAAGGAAAAAAAGAAAGAAGACAGAAATAACTAAAATCAGTAATAAAATAGGAACTATGATTACAGGTCCAACAGACATTAAAAAGAAAATAAAGAAATATTGGCAGCACGTAAAAATTTATGCACATAAATTTAACAACTAAGAAGACAAAGTCCTCAAAAAATGCAAACTACCTCAATTCACTCAATATGAAATAATTTGCTTAAGAACTATTAAGAAAATTGGATTGATAATTTTTTAAAAACTCAAACCCAAGAATAATATCAGATATTGAAAGAAGAATTAATTAGTATCCCTGAATCTCATCCAATAATTTCCCAACTCATTCTATGAAGTCATTATTATCCTGCTACCAACACCAAAGACAGTGAAAAAATACAAGCCAATATTTTGCATGAATACTGACACAAAATTCCTTTTAAAATATTCATAAAAAGAATACATCAATATAGAAGAAGGATTGTATACCAAGACCAAGGGGAGTTTATTCCAGATATGCAAAGTTGGCCTAGTTTTCAAACACTGATCAATAGAGTTTCCAGTCTGGCATGCAGAAGCTTGGAAGTTGCAACTCTATCCTAAAAACAAGTAAAACTGAACAAACTAAAAATTCAGTAACTCTTCTTGGATCCCTCAGAGGTCACAGCACAAACTGTTACTCTCCAAATTGGAGAGACCTACAGGCAAATACAGAAAATCACAACTTACCTGAGCAGAAAGCTCCATGGAAACCAGTACTGGGTTAGGAAAATGTAAACTGTAATTGAGGAAAACCTAACCTGTAACTGATGAATTGCTGGAGGCTTGTTGGACAAGTGTGAAAGTAAAAAACTCCATGGAGACCCAGTCATAGGGTCATAGTCCCCATACTTTGAATTTAACTGCCAGAAGCTCAACAAAGTTCTCACAGTGAATATCAGAAAAATTCGCTCACTCTTCTTGCAGGGGGAGGGGAAAAGTAGCCATTTGAAGTATTCCAGAGCATTCCATTCTTCTCAGTTCTCAGCAGAAACTGTTTAGCCAGAACTTAACCTGCTAGGGTTTTATCAGAGCCTAACTGATCTGGGGGAAAGGAAATACCCAACTTCAGCCCACTCTAGCCTTCCTGTACAACCATTATGTATGTTTTATATATATACATATATATACTTATTATATATACATATACATATATATACACACATATACATATATATACTTATATACATATATACTTATATATATAAGTATATACATATATATACACATATATACATATATAAGTATATGCATATATATACGTATATACTATATACATATGTATACTTATATACATATGTATATACATATACTTATATACATATACATATATGTGTATATATATAAGTATATATGTACTTATATGTATATGTATATAAGTATATACATGTATATGAATATATTACATATATACATATATGTATATACATATATGTATATATTACATATACTTACATACTTATATATGTATATATACTTATATACATATATATACTTACACATACACACAGATATCATAAGCATACATAATCAAATATATTGTTGCTATTATTATGAACAAACTGTTATTTAAAATAAAACAACCTTCACTTAGTCTTTCTATGATGTTACTTCTTTCTTTATGTAGATCTGGGTTTCTTACCCATAACATTTTCTCTCTCACTAAAGAACTTCTTTGAACATTTCTTGTAAGGCTGGTCTACTAACAACACATTCCTCAATATTTGTTTGTCTGACAAAGTTTTTATTACTCCTTTACTTGTGAAAGATAATTCTGCAGGCTACAGAATTCTAGAGTGGTGATTTTTCTCTTACAACACATTACAAATGTATACACAAACATATAATCACACACACACAGATACATATATATATATATATATATATATATATATATATATACTTTATGTAAGCTTATGTATAACAGAAATGAATGACAGCAATGGGACGATGGATAAAACGAATTAGGTTTATTTTGTTATTATAAGATACTCTCACTACCCACAAAGTGGTTTTGTGTTATTTGAAAGCTGGCTTATATCTACAGCCATACCACCCCGAGCGTGCCTGATCTCTTCTGAAAGCTGGCTTATATTAGTTGTATACTGCAAAGTCTAAGGCAACCCCTATAAAAAGTAAAAAAGGAAATGTAGCAGGTATGCTAAGAAAGAAGAAAAATAGAATCATAAAGCGCTAAATTAAAACCACAAAAGTCATAAAAAAGTAGAAGACAAAAATAGGAACAAAGAACAAGGGCAACAAATAGAAAATAGAAAATAGTGAGAAATATGGCAGGTATTAATCCCACTATATTAATAATCACTTTGAACATAAATGAGCTAAATATACTGAGACAGATTTTCAAAGGGGAGGAAAAACAACACACAACTATTTGTTGTCTACAAGAAATCCACATTAAATATAAAGACACATAGAGTATCCCTCCTTATCCACAAGGGATATGTTCCACAACCCCCAGTGGATGCCTGAAACCTTAGATAGTATTGAGCCCTATACATACTATATTTTTTCCTTACAGTAATGGGTGAGTAGCATACACAGCAAGAATATGTTAGACAAAGGGAATGATTTATGTACCAGGGAGGATGGCATGGGATGGCATGAATGTTCATCATGCTATTTAGAATGGTACAAAAAATATTAAAGTTTGGGAATTGTTTATTTCTGGAATTTTTCATTAAATATTTTTGGATTGCAGTTGACCATGGGTAACTGAAACCATGGAAAGCAAAACTGTGGATAAAAAGGGACTACTGTATAGCTTCAAAGTAAATGGATGGAGAAAGTCATGCCATGTTAGCACTAATCAAAAGAAAGCAGAAGTAGCTATATTAATTTCTGGCAGGGCAGAATTCAGGACAAGGAAAGTTATCAGGCAGAGGGAGGAATTATATAGTGATAAATGGGTCAATTCTCCAAGAAGATACACAAGTCTTCCATATGCATTTGCCTGAAAACAGTATCAAAACACATGAGGCAAAATCTGATAGAACTGCAAGAAGAAACAGGTGAATCCATTTTTATACTTGGATATTTATACACCCCTCTACCAGAAATGTATAGATTTGGCAAGCTGAAAAATCAGTAAGGACGTAGTTGACCTGAAGAGTACCATCAGTCAAGTGGATATAATTGGCATCTATTGACTGCTTCATCAACAATAGCATAATACACATTCTTCTCAAGGTGATATGGAACTTTCACTAAGATAGGCCACATTCTGGGACACAAAATACCTTGACAAAGTTTGAAAAATAGAAATCATACAATATCTGCTCTCAGACTACAGGGAAATAAATTAGATATCAGTAATAGAAAGATACGTGAAAAGTCCCCAAATACTTGAACGTTAAACATCACACTTAAAAATAACACATGGAGCCCAGAAAAAGTCTCAAGAGAAATTTAAAAATATATTAAATGAAATTAAAATGAAAACACCAATATTTATGGGATACAGTGAAAGCAAGGCTTATAGGGACATTTGTAGCATTGAATGAATAATTATCAAAGAAGAAATCTAAAACCAATAATCTAAGCTTCCACCATCAGAAACAAGAAAAAGAGCAAATTAATTTCAAAGTAGGCAGAAGGAAAGAAAGGATAAGAAATGGAGCAGCAATCAATAAATTTGAAATTAAGAAAGCAATAGAGAAAACTGATTATTGAGAAAGCTTTATAGAGCTTCTATAGAGAAAGCTTAATTATTGAAAAGATTAACAAAAGTGCTAAGTATCTCACCAAGCTAAGAACAAAAAAGTGGATGCAAATTGCTGATATAAGAAACAAAAGACAGGACATCATTACATACCCCATGGACATCAAAGGGATAATAAAAGAAATACTACAAACAACCCCATTCCTGCAAATTTAATAATCTAAATAAAATGAGCCAATTTTTGAAAGACACGATCTGCCAAAGCTTACACAAAGCGAAAAAGATACTACAAATAGGTGTGTGTGTGTGTGTGTGTGTGTGTATATGTTTATTAGTTCCTGAAGTGTGTGTCTGTGTGTATATATATAAATCTTGTACATACTTCAGGAACTAATAAACAAGATTGCAGTATACAAGGTCAATAGACAAAATTCAATCACTTTCTTGTATACTAGCAAATGACAACTGTAATTTGAAACTAAATACACAATACATTTATATTACTACCCCCAAAATGAAATACTTAGGTATAAAATTAGCAAAATATATATGAGATCTATATGAGGAAAAGATTATATCTTTTATACATTGTCCCATTGCTGTCATTCATTTCTGTTATATATAAGCTTACATAAAGTGTGTGTGTATATATATATATATATATATATATATATATATGAGATCTCTCTCTATATATATACATATATCTTTTCCTCATATAGAGCTCATATATATATGAGATATAATCAATAATTAACATCTTTCCAAAACAGTAAGCACCAGGCCCAGATGGGTTCACTGGTGAATTCTACCAAACATTTAATGAAGAAATGATGTCAATATTTTATAGTTTCTTTCAGTGTTGCCCTAATATCAAACCAAAGACACTGCAAGAAAGGAAAACTGAAGACCAATATTTCTTAAGAATATAGATGCAAAAATCCTCAACAAACTGTTACCAAATTGAACCCAACAATGTGTAAAAATAATTATACATCACAACTACTCTATGAACTTGCCACAAATTCTTTCTTGCATGACATCCAAGAACCCTCACTTGGGGTGTGGATTAGAACCCATTTCGAGTAACAAAGTAACTAGTTAATAATAAAGACAAAAAATTCAAAAAGGAATGAGGAGCTAAAGAATATAGTAAATATTAACTGTCAAAAATTTAATAAATCATATTATTATACAATTCTTATCAAGAATTATTCTTTTTTTAAAATCACATCCATGGGGGACAAACATCTGAAGTCCAAATGCTTGTGTCGCCTTCACCCCAAGTTTTCTTGAGGTTGTGACTCAAGAAAAACCCAGAATCAGTGTTTCTTCTCATTAGTCATTTAGCAACGATAAAGATATAAATCTCTATATAAGTATATTTGAAAGTGTATAAAACCAACTTTCTTATGTGAAACAGCTTGTAAATTGTTGCTTTCTGCCTCTAGGATTGTGTGTTTTAAATCATTTTAACATTTGGTATTTTCACTGGCTTTTTGTTTTCCTCATGAATACAGGCTTTATTAATAAATTCCAACAATTTTTATATCTCTTTCTTTCCTGAAGCAGATTTTAAAAATGTGCTAGGCGTTTATATGTTTCCTAAATGCAGGGGGACCCATTTCAAATGGCCCATCAATAGACCCGAGTTGAATAAACAACAGTGAAGGCACACAGTGGGGCTGCAAAGAACAAGGACTGAGTCTGCGTACTGATGTGGAGTGATAAGCTAGGACACGTTTTTAGGTGAAAAAAAGCAAAGTACATAGCATTAAGAAGTATGTTATCTTTTGTGAAAGAAAAATGAGGAAATAATTTGCTTATTCTTAAAATGTTACACTAGAAGGATAAATTAGAAATCACTGAAAATGATGGACAGAATGGCTGGAGGTGGGAGGTAACAGAACAGGAATGAAATGGAGAAGATAAATGGGAACAGATGGACCTAACTCTGTATGCCAGTGATAATACAACCACACAGAGAAGAGATTAGTGACTTTTGAGCAAAATATGCTGACTATAAGAAGTGCAATATATATATAATATTATATATATATTGCACCTGCTTATGGGTGCAATATATATATGGCACCTGCTGTCTTTCATGTGATTCCAATACTAGAGTCAGGCTGGAATTTGGTGTCTTATTGCTACAAAAATTCTGTTTTGTCAGCTTTAAGGTCTCTATTTTAATGGTAAAGCTGTTCAGCTATGCCTGAATTCCAAAGGGAGGAGGTTATAATGAGGCATGTCATTATTTATATATATACATATATATATTATATATATATATATGTATATATATAATATATATGCATATATATTTACTAGGAATGACATTTATATTGTAATTTTTAAATTGCTTTACAGAATTAGGATAAACATAGGCAAATATATTCAGGATTTTAATAAACAAGAGTCCATCAACAAAAAAAGTCAAACTCTGTAAAATATTAGCAGAGATTTATTCTGAGCCAAATATGAATGACCATGGCCCATGACACAGTCCCAGGAGAGCCTGAGAATGTGTGTCCAAGGTGATTGGGGCACAGGTTGGCTTTATACATTTTACAGAGACATAAGACATCAATCAATACATGTAATGTATATATTGGTTTTTTCCTGAAAGGCAGGACAACTCAAAACTGAGGGTGGAAATGGGAGCTGCTTCCTGGTTGTAGGTGTATTCAAAGATGTTCTGATTGACAATTGCTTAAAAGAGCTATTAAATAAAGACCTGGAATCAATAGAGAGGAATGTCTGGGTTAAGATAAGGGGTTGTGGAGACCACAGATGAAGCTCCAGGTAGCAGGCTTCAGAGCTCTTATCAGACCTATAAAGGTGCCAGACTCATAATTAATTCTCTCTTGGATGAGGGAAAAGACCTAGAAAGGGAAGGGGATTCTACAGAATGCAGATTTTCCCCACAAGAGATAGCTTTGCAGGGCCATTTCAAAATATGTCAAAGAAATGTATTTTGGAATAAAATACATCTATTTCTTCAGCCTGCTGTCTGTCATGTGATGCCAACACTAGTGCCAGGCTGGAATTTGGTGTCTCAGTGCTACAAAAATTCTGTTTTATCAGTTTTAAGATCTCTATTATAATGGTAAAGCTGGTCAGCTATGCCTGAATTCCAAAGGGAGGAGGTTATAATGAGGCACGTTCAAGGCCTGCATCCCATCATGGCCTGAGCTAGCTTTTCAGATTAACTTTGGAATGCCCTTGTCCACAAGGAGGAGTCCATTCAATTGGTTGAAGGACTTACAATTTTATTTTTGGTTTCCACTCTTAGTGTAAAATGAGATATATAATTAAAATCTAAATACGATAAGCAAATAAAAAATGAGAAGAGCTACACATACACAAATCTAAGAAGAACATTTTTGAATTATAATTAATACTGTGAATTTATAATTTTTTTGAAGTGTGTGTGTTATGTGTGTTTGTATGTGTTCCTATCTGTGCCCACTGAGAAGGCCTAGAAATGCCACTTCAGTATACTATATGTGATGGCCAGATCTTCGTTCTAAATATATTCTCCACCAAAAGGAAGAGAGAAGGCTAATTACAGATATGGGCAAGCTGAGCTGAAGATATCTTCTTAGTTCAGAAATGAAAGAAGCTTTTAATGATCAAAGGAGTGTGCTAAAAAGACATGAGAGCTAGCTTGAAGTCCAGGCCTCCCATTAGCCAAATTTTGGACAATCTGAACATCAAAAAGAATAAAGACTTCAATATGTTGCCAAACGCTGAAAAATAAAGGTTTTATATTCTACAGTAAAATACAAAATGAAGAGTTAAACTTAGAATGATTTAAGAAAACTCGTTACAGACTATTGCGCTGACATAGAAAGATTAATTCAGGTAAAGACTTTTTCTAGCATTTGTAGAACAACAGGACAGGTAAAATGTATTATCCAGTTTAGCCCTCATGAGGCCCTTTGAGGTCTTATTATTCCCATTAAGGCACACAATAATTAATTTAATTAGTCCAAGATCACATCACTATTAAGTAACAAATTTTTAATCCAGATTTGTCTGGAGATTTTTACCTGTCATTATCTGTATCTAAGGATACAGGTCTTCTGGGCAATGATGGTGTGGCTTCTCTGTGCAAAGCACACTGACAGATATTAGGATGAAATAAAAGCAGAGTGTATTTTCAAATTTACCTCTGCAAAAAAGGATGATACAGAAAAAAATGGCATGCCAAAGAGAGTGTGAGCCAAATGTGACCAATTAGGGAAATTTTTATACATAAGCTCCATCCAAATGGTCACTGTGGCACTGCTGGCCTTATGGACTAAGGAAAATGCATTGCAGAGCAAGGGAGACAGCAGCCAAGTGTGGTAGCCAGTTGTGTGGGGTGGGGTGGAGTGCAGGGAGGACTAGAATATCATTTTTGGGGCCACTGAGTGGGGAGGGCTCTTGAATTTAAAGTCTTTAAAATTCACCAAAGCTAATTCATGTCTTAAACATAAATACTGCTCCTTGGGTGGCAGACAGGAGAGACACTGGGCCCAGACATCATAAATTGGGTGTCTTCAAGAAATGCAGGTACTGGCCCCCTGGAAACACAGGACTGGAGCTCAAGTGAGAAAGTACAATTGGAACTATAATTTGGGAGTCATCGCCAAACGAATGATTGTTAAAACTTTGGGTTCTCTGAAAGAGAAGTGAAGAGTTCAAGGGCAGAATCTTAGGGCAGTGTCTGAACAGGGGACAAAAAGAAAAGTTCAGGGCTGGGCGTGGCAACTCATTCCTGTAGTCCCAGCACTTTGGGAGGCCAAGGAGGGAGGATTGCTTGAGCCCAGGAGTTTGAGACCAGCCTGGGAAACAGAAACACCTCATCTCTACAAAAAAAAATTTTTTTTAAGTTATCCAGATGTGGTGCTGTGCTCCTGTGACCAGAGCTGCTTGGGAGCCTAAGGTGGGAGGGTCCCTTGAGCCCAGGAGGTTAAAGCGGCTGCAGTGAGCCACAATCATGCCAACGCACTCCAGCCTGGGTGACAGAGCAAGACCCTGTCTCAAACACAACACAGAAAAGGAAACAGAGTTCAGGGAGGGAGAAGGGGGCACATGCAAGCAGGGAGCCATGTGCAGAGCTTGGCCTCCAGAAATGGGGGCTCTCCACCTCCTCGGCAAACTGGAAAACCACCAACACAGAGCATGAGTTATTGTGCTTAGAATTATTCAAAGGCCGGCTGTTATCCTGGAGTTTGCTGCATTAATTTATTTTTTAAAATTTTGCAGATGGACATTTTTCATCTCTTTGATGACTTCACGCATTATAATTAAACACATTTTGGTTGTGAGCACATTATCAAAGACATTAGAAGCAAAGAAGGGGAAGAATAAGAATTTTGCAAACTGTTGAAGATAAAAGTTGAGGGCCTTTATTTAGGATGCAGTAATTAATGGTGTTTGAATTTTAGAGGGAGGTGTAGAGGCAGAGTAGTTGCTCATAGCTGAATGAGGTGTACAGGTATGAGCCGTAACAGAAAGCCATTAATCTTTCTAAAAAAAAAATGTGTTTTAACTAACATTGGAATTCTTTCTGATACTCATCTCTCCATGTCCTTGATCTTAACATAAAGTACAGATATGACGCCTCTGTTGGCTGATATGTTATAGCTGATGTAGTAGTGACTGAGAATTACAGAGATCCTCAGTTCTCATGGAAGATTGTGAAAGATATACTCCTGCAACACACTAAGACGATGCTTCTCAAAGTGTGTCCCCAAACAAGCAGCATCCGCATCACCTGAGAATTCATCAAGGCAAATTCTCAGGCCCCATCCCAAACCTAGTGAGTCACAAACACTGGGGGTGGGACCTGCAGCCACTGTTTTCAGCAGCTCTCCAGGCCATTGTAATGTATGGGAATGTCTGAAAACCTGCTCCAGGCCAGGAAGATACACTGTATTTATGTCACTTCAAGGAGTTTGCTTGTTTTAGGGTATCTCTGCCAAAAGTGTCCTGAAGAAGACTGGTTCTTTGAAGGTCCCAGTTAGTTATACTTTTTTCTGTGATTATTTAGAATTAATTAAATCAAATGGTTGCAGATTTTAGCTCCAAAATGGAATAGTTAATGGGTCACAGTGTTGTCTCTTATAAAAATTTTACATGACATTTGTTTCATTTCAGAAAAAAAGTATTTCATATTACTGAAATTATAATTTTGCCACTGTCCTTCATAAAGGAAACTGAATAAAATATGTACTGTTGGTTGGGTGCAGTGGCTCATTCCTATAATCCCAGCACTTTGGGAGGCCAAGGAGGGTGGATCACTTGAGGTCAGAAGTTGAGGCCCAGCCTGGCCAACATTGTGAAACCGTCTTTACTAAAAATACAAAAATTAGCTGAGCGTGGTGGCACGTGCCTGTAATCCTAGCTGCTTGAGAGGCTGAGGCAAGAGAATTGCCTGAACACAGGAGGCAGAGGTTGCAGTGAGCCAAGATGGTGCCTCTGCACTCCAGCCTGGGTAATAGAGCGAGATTCCATCTCAGAAGCAAGCAAACAAACAAAAATATATATACACATATATATTTATATGTATTTATTGTAATGCTTAATACCTAATTATAAACATTAGATATTTATGTGCACATACAGTATAAAACATTTTTCTGCATTTCAGGTCCAAACTGCTTTGCAGAAACTGCTGTCATCCCTGCTGGCAGAGAAGTGAAGACTGACGAGTGCACCATATGCCACTGTACTTACGAGGAAGGCACATGGAGAATTGAGCGGCAGGCCATGTGCACAAGACATGAATGCAGGCAAATGTAGACCCTTTCCAGAACACAGACTCTGACTTTTTCTAGAACATTTTACTGACGAGAACATTCTAGATGACTCTGGGAAATATCAAGCAAAGGAGAGAAGACTTTTAATGAGGAATAATGGAAAATTGTTGGTCCTTTTGCTTTTCTTGATAACAGTTACTACAACAGAAGGAAATGGATATATTTCAAAACATCAACGAGAACTTTGGGCATAAAATCCCTCTCTAAATAAATGTGCTATTTTCACAGTAAGTACACAAAAGTACACTATTATATATTAAATGTATTTCTATAATCCCTCCATTAGAGAGCTTATATAAGTGTTTTCTATAGATACAGATTAAAAATGCTGTGTTGTCAACCATCCTCACTGTGTACCTGCATATCTTTTTCAGTTCTGATTCTATCACCCGGGAATGTATGTTCCCCCTGCACATTTTCACAGGGCAGTCACCCATGAATGGATCATAAGATCTTAGACCAATTTCCACTGAAACCCTGTTTAAATTCTATTTAATTACAGACGTATATCTAAAGTTGATCCTTAGAAAATTTAGTCTATTTCACATAAATATATTTCCTTCCTTCTTACAATAATATACTGCTTTTATCTGCTTCATTCTTAGTCATTTGTGAAATGCAGGTGTAAAGATCACAAACTCACACTTTCTCAGTTCTTTCCCCTAAGCTCCTGTATTGTAGACCATAGGTAAACACATATGTATTTCATTCTTATTTACATTACTTTCTCTTCTAAATATAATTTTAATTCATTCCCTAAATTGAGGAATATAGGCTGGAAAATTTGCATTACTGTTCCATCAAGCTGAAGCAGGCAACAAAATCGGGGAGGAGTCCTTTGATTCTCCCAGGAGAATCAACGAAAATCGAACTCCTGAACAAATTTATATACTTGAAACCTAAATGTGCTACAGATATCTCAGCTCTCAGTTCATTGGAATCATATTTGTCATCAGAATGAGTCATCTATCCTCCATAAAGTACACAGTAAAATCCTGACTGATAATGTTGAATTAGCCACCCTTCACATGCAGAGTGAGAAAGTTCTTCTGTTAAAACAAGTCTGAAGGCCAACTGTACTACACAACTTTCCTGTAGTTATGATATAATTCCAAACCAACTTCTTTTCTCTTCACTTGGACAGAGAACATAAAAAGCCACTGCCAAATCCTGCTAATCTAATCAAGGCATATTAGAAAATAGTTGTATCTTTATCAATCATATCAACATAGGATGCGTTGTGAAAGAGGTAATTGGAGTCTTAATAGGTGTAGGATAAAAAAAAGCAACACTATCATCATTATTCATGTCTCTAAAGGATTAAAATATACATAATCATTATTTGAAGCCTTTAAAGGGATTTTCCATATTTTTGTTTATTCTAAAATTTTTCATTAAGAACCTATTAAGTACAAAGCACTTGTGATGGCAACAAGGGAATAAGGCTTGATTTCTTGCCTTCTTGGACTTTTGGCCTCTGGCATAGAAGTATAGGTAATTATAATGTATTGTGTTAGGAGCCAAACTAAGAGATCAGAAAATGGAGATTAGAGAGACATCCTAAAGAGAAGATAGAGAGCATGAAAAAAATTATTATATAAAAAATTCAATCATTAAAGACTGAAAAATATTTGAGAAAAACAGATACATCTATCATAATTGAAAAATTAAACTGTTGTGAAACTTAGTAAATATAAAGATTCCTCTGACTGAGTCATCAAAACATTTACATATAATCATTTACTTTTTATCTTGTTCATAAAGAACATCTTGAGCCAAAGGGACTACCGGTACATAGGCTTCATGAAACTACTCAGGGAAATTATTAGCTAACTGCTCTCAGCTGTAATCAGCTTTCCAAAATTTAACCTTTATTATTAAAGACTGCTAGACATTGGCCATCCCTCCTTTATTCAAGGATGGATTGTTAGAGACAGCTATTTAAAATTGTCATTTTGCTAATAAATGACCCTAGCCCCCATGGGTAGGTGACCCTTAGTAACCTCTTTATTCTTTGATTTGCATGATGCAATTAAAGACTCCTAAGTCCATGTGGCTCAAAGACTTCCTGTTTCCCTTAATAATAATTCCTACCAGAATGGATGATGAACTCTGAAATCATTGCAATGGTATTTTCAATGCTGTGAGAATTTCAGAAAACCTAGTATTTTGTTGCATATAGAGAGAACGAACATAATATCATCTTGGGAAATTAACTAATTCACTTGTTCTAAACTTAGTGTGACCTGCACGGTCATAGGCACATACTCCTAAGAGCTGAAGCTCAGTGGCTGTTACTACACCAGAGTTCCCTCTCCATCTCTGATTTCAACCCCTCATTTCTCTTTCCTCATAGAAATACTACATAAACCAAACCCATGGAAGAACTTGGATTGATGACACTGCACATACTCATTAATAATAATGGCATTATTTTCATTTTTGTCCAAGACCAATTTCTTCTTGCAGTTAGACTTTCACAACTGTACAGCTATCTCAGACATTCTATTTTCCTCTCCTCTGTTGTCAAAGAACTCTTTGCTGAGATTATCAACAACAAACCTGTTCTAGTGAATAAATATGCTAACTTCAATAACTGCCCAATAAAAAGAGGAAAGTATAAGTTACTCGATTTCAAAATAATATGGTTTGGAGAAGCACAGAAAAGGGGGCCTCAGAATTCAAGTATGGAAGTTCTGGAAAAGCCATAATCATTAAAATTCAAATAGGTCTGCTCTATAAGTACCTAATAATTGTTAAATGATATATTCAAGTTAATAAACTGAAGCGTGCTTACAAATGTATTAATGAATTTATTTCAAATTTTTCAACTATATTTAGATCTAAAAGTATAAAGCTACTCATGTAAGCAATACAATGGTTCTGGAAGTTATCTGATGTCTTAGAGGTTTTCAAGTTAAATTCATTCTTTCAGTCACAGGATACTTACTTGTTGGGTGGATTAACAATACTTTTTATTGACATTTCCCAGAAGTCTTGAGTAAAGTCAGCTCAAAAACTTGTATCTCATCCCTGCATGCAACAAGCATTAGATGCACTTGAGCCTGGTCAAGCCTTGCTATAATATTGCAGCTAGTGCAGATGGAGAGGCACAGTATCCTTGACATCAAGGGGTCTGTAAGCCTTGAAATAAATTTACATTTGATTGTATTACTTTTAATCTTTTGATACTTAAAATTTCATCATCTGCTTTGTGCAGTAAAACATGCTGAGAAGAATTCTCATACAGTTTTAAGTTTGTAACATCATTAGTATGTCTAATAAACTCTCCTCTCTACTTCTCCAACATAAATGTTACATTTATACAAGGCTAAAAAGTCCTAACAAATCAGAAAATTCAAATCTTTCTTTAATATCTGTTTTTATTTTAAGCAGTGAAATGGGTTTATAAATGTACACATTATCTGAAACTTACAAAAGATATACTATTTCAAACAAGCATTGTTGGAAACTACATCCATTAAGTGTGGACTATTTAAACATATAATAAACAAAACTATTGACACAAAACTATTATTTTAAAAATACTAACGATTTGCTAAATTTGCTTCAATGGGCAAGAGATCAATCCTACTTTTCATTATTCTTTTTAATATCATATTTTTCCCCAACACAATGTAATAAGAAAAGAAGAGTATCAGATGTGCAAATAAGCACCATTGATAAAAACATACATGCTTCTTTGGCCAACATAATTTTTAACTTTCTTACTGAACCTACTTACCTACTCAATTTCTTTTCCTCACTAGTAGTGTCTGTGGATGGTTGATAAAATCAGTAACTATTCTGAAGAATTAGATAGACAGAGAGCAATTTACTTATTCAGGAATAAGGGCATTTTTACAGTACATATTTTTCACATTCCAGCTGCCACTTCCAAAGCTCAGGTTCTCATTGCTCCACAGCACAGATTAAACAGCCTATTTATACCATATCCTCACTCCAAACTAACCTCTTCAGTCTACTATTTTAGTTTTCTAAATGTAGATCTAGTTTTCAACTGAATTCTTTATTTTGAGGATTGCAATCACACACAAAATAACATCCAACCTCCTCAGCATGGAAGACTGGTGTCTTCACAATTAGATCATGGACCACACTATGACCCAGGCCCCTGTGGCTGGTGAAACCTCTGGGCCCTGGGTACTGGAAACTATACTCTAAACATGGTCTCTACTATCCCAGATCCTGCTCTGAGTGTCCTCTGCAGCACGTTGAGATAATAGCCATTTTCAATGTCTAATTCAAGTGCCACTGCTGGTAAGAAGGCTTCTGTAGTTCTCGTTGGATGAATTGTCACTCTATGTCCCAGTAATAGTGTTAATTTTATTTCTTATTTTAACATATAATTTAGAAATCGTACCATATTTTGAATAATAGTTAATGTTATGCTTGCTGCTTCTATTATTTACAAATCCCTTTAATTCAGACTGTGAGACATTCAATCCTGAAAACCACCCAATATCTTTATGTTAAAGGCTTGTTGAGTTATATTCAATCTATTAGTTCAGAGTTATTTACTATTCTTGTTTAAGGACAATGTATATATTAAAGAGCAACTAAAAGCTCCCATTACTGTTTGCCATCCCAGTTGTCTTTGGATTTCTCTGTTAACTTGCAAGTATCAAATATCTAAGTCACAGACCCTGAGACACACCAAATACACCAAATACCCCATGGTGGTTTTAGGATGAAGTCTGATAGCTGTTGGCCATTTCTGATGCAAGTCAGAAAAAAAAATTACCTTTGGTGTGAAATTTCTGATGCTGAAGAAACTTTCTTGTATTGAAGACACATTGGCCCTTTATGATAAAGAAGTCAAGTTTACAGCTTTAATATTTATTTACTTATTTCTAATTTCTGAAAAACAATTTTCTTAGCCTTTTATTTGTGGTATTGAATATTTCTGCCTGTTTTAATCTTTCTAAATAATATTATTAAACACCTCAATAGGTATCTAGTGAACTGACAAAATAATGAGCTCAGTCATTTGTACAGAAATGTAGTAGCTTCCATAACCTGAATGATAGCTATTTAAAAGTGATGGTTGTCTATATTTTACAACAGTGTCAAATTTCACTCTAAATTTTGCAAAGCACCTGCTATTCTAGCCTAACACACAAATTTAGAAACTAATTCCAATGCCTAATTTTTAAATGAATAAATTTCATTGACTATTAAGTGACACTGACAATCACCCTGAAAAGTATTCAGCCAAAGTTTCAACAGAATTAGGAAACGTAAATGAAAATGTGCTCTCAGTGCTTGGCCTATGAGTAGTTTATGATTTAAGACATGCATGCTGTTTAACTCCTTCCTTTAAAGTTCAGAAAAGTACATAAAGCTTCTGACTGACTTATTATATAGGCACAGAATTATCAAAAGCAATCAAAATATATACCTAAAGTCAATTTAGTATATTATGAATACAGCCTGATGACTAAAAACAATTGCAAATATTGCTACTTTAGTTTTTAATTCAATTTTCAGTAAGTAGAAATATTTCTCAATTTTATTTAGTATCTAATTGTATTAAGATCAATGCATACATTAAAGTACATTTATATGATTAACATTTAATGATCATTATTTTACTTAATGATTAATATTTTCCATTATTTGAATTTCTGCAATTTATGTTTTAAAAAGAACTGTTTCCAAACACATTTTATGGAAAGATTTCATTTTTCCATTCCCTTTACTTTTATATATGCATTGTCAAATAAATACAATTCTATTTTTATTTCTATTAAAGTTCAGGGTTTATTATTTTCCTAAGCATATAACTCTTATAATGGAAAAAAAGTGACAAGCATCCAGTAATAAAAACCTATGAAACTATTAACGTTCTTTACATTACCAAAGTAGTTTCATAGTTTTAAAAAGCCATTCTAAAGCAATCAATGAATGTATGTCATTGGCCAAAAGTTATGCTATGTTTCCTTCACTTATTATCACATTTAACCTCATAATTCTCCCAAATAGTGGGCAATGCTATCACCTTAGCTGCAGAAAAGTAAATATAGGCTCAGGGAAATTTAAAAACTGCCTTAAGATTCAGTCTAGTGTGTGAGGGGTTGAGTTAAGAATCCAAATCTGCTTTATACCAGAGATCATGATTTGAAGTCTTACCATTTGTGTTTAGGCCAGGGACTTCTAGAAATTAGACATAAATTTCCAAAATGGTCTTTCATCCCACCACCCATAAGTAAGATAATGAATAGCAACACAGATCCCTAATTCTAGAATGCTAATCGTGATACTTGTCAAAGTAAATAGCAGCTCCTCACAAAAATGTTGTGACCTCCCTAGTTTAAATGCTTATTCTATATTTTGATTCCTAAATCTACTCTTTTTGAAAATAGTAGTCAAGCATCAGGCTGTTTAGATACGATTGTCACATTGAAATTTACAAAATATAACCAAATATTGTGACCCAATTTTTCTGGAGCCAAGAGAAGTAAATTGCTGTTTATTAGGTGATGATTACATGACAAACACTACAATTTCAAATTTTGAATTATTTTATCTGATTTCTTCATTTTATCAACTCTGCTGTATTGATGTGGAAGTCAACATATGGTGGGTAACTTATCCAAATTTCAGTGATGGGCCGGGTGCAGTGGCTCAATCCTGTAATCCCAGCCCTGTGGGAGGCCAAGGCAGGCAGATCATTTGAGGTCAGGAGTTTGAGGCCAGCCTGATCAACATAGTGAAACCCCATCTCTACTAAAAATACAAAAAAAATTATCTGGGCATGGTGGCGCATGCCTGTAATCTTGATTACTTGGGAGGCTGAGGCAGAAGAATCCCTTAAACCCAGGAGGTAGAGGTTGCATGAGTGGAGATTGCACCACTGCACTCCAGCCTGATTGACAGAGTGTGACAATGTCTCAAAAAAAAAAAAAAAAAAAAAATTCAGTGATGGAACTGAGGCCAAATCTGTCTGGTTCCAAAGCTGTCCTGCATGGGGCAGAGTCAGGACTGGAATGGATACCTCTGCCTGCTTCCAAATATTCTTCCCTGGACAGCAGCTATGAGTGTTACTCAATCTATTTATTGATTGCGTTCTACATGTCAAATGCAGTTTAGGCCTGGGTGATAAAGCCATATATGGTCTTTGGGCCCACGAAGCTCTGAGTCAAGTATACCAGCAGATATCCTTAAACCAATAAAAAAAGTGATGGCATCACATGCCATTTTGAACTTTTACATTAAAGTCATTAACTTACATCAGTATATACTTTTAAGTAAAGTTTTGCTGTTTCCTGATTCATAGTAGCTAGTGATAAAATTATGAAGTTACTATTGTATGTTCTAATGACATAAAAAACTAAGTGCCTGCTCCAGCTAGTTATGTTCTCCAATATACCCTGTACATGTATTTTTTATTTAATCCTCACAAACCTGTTTAATTTAATATAGATTAATTATAAAAGTGATCTACCCATGTTATATAATGTTAAACCTGTAGTTTCAAAGTGTATGCTATTTCTTAAAAACAAAGATTGTCCCCACTCCAAACAATAACAGCAATGGTGAAGGTCATGGGTGGACAGAGGTTGTCCCACCTGACCCCAGGGGGCTCAGCCGCCAGTGGCCGGGTCTATCCACTGCTCCCACCCCCACCCTATTTTCTCTCAAGAGAAAGATTTTCATTTTAAGATAGGCATGAGTGCAATAAAGGAGCTTGATACAAAATCATTGTGTTCTATACATCCTTTTGTAGGGTGTAGATTAATTATGGCCAATTGATACCTTAAAAAATGTCTGTTACAAATAGCAACACGGAAGTGAGATTCAAAATGTGCCCTCTATTGAAGCTAAGAAAGTAAATGTCTTTAAAATAAACATAATGGACTTTTTTTTAGTAGAATAAACAGCATACCTACACTTCAGAGGACAAATCATGTTATATAATGACCAGGAGGGAAAGTAAAAAGAGATATTAATTTGGATATAGAAGCAAAATGGAAATGTTGAAATTTAGGGTAGAGCAAAACTGAGGTTTGTGTGAAACATTTAAAATATTAAGAACTATAACTTAAAAACTCAAAAATTTTAATACATGATAAATCTCTTTCTTAAGAAAAAAAGAAAAATAATGAAAATGGGATTTGGATGAGATAATTTTCCTTTAAATTTATTTCTCAGAATTATGTAAATTCTCCAGCTGGCAGCTCATATTTCTGTACATGCATGTATCTATACAAACGGTTAAACAGTTACTCTTTCAATTCGCTGCGATCGGAAAGCTAGATATAAATATAAGCAAGGGTCTGATTAAAAGAAAACAAAGCAAACAAAAGACAAGAGAAGCAATGCATTGTTGGCCAGAAATTCCTTTTAAGTCAGATAATCACAGACAGTTGGAGCTAAGCAGTGAAGAGCGTAGGGGAACGGGGAGAGACTCTGCTTGGCCGAGTTTGCTATCCTCATTTGTCTATGTCAGTACAGCTACATGAAGTCCACAACTATTTGCATATAGCTATAAATGTAGCATGAATAATACACATACATATTCACATATGTATTTAATTGTTTACTATTTATAATTTGAATTAATTTTTAAAATAATTTCAAATACTTCTTCCATAAACTCAGTATTTGAAAACTTAAAAAAAAGTCATTTTAAATGATATCATTTATCAAGTCTGTGTGATGCTTTACAAGGTACCCGGTGAATGTAAAATTATAGCTTTTTGTCTTCATTTTAATAGGCTGTTGTAGGAACAATGTACTAAAGTGCTGTACTTACTACACTTACAAATTTCAAACAGTTTCTATAGACTGAGAACAATGTTATGTTTTTATAAATTATTAGGTGAAAGTTTTCCAGTAAGTGTTCATGTCCTGTGCAAATTTATTAAACATCAATTTTACATAACAACTGTAACCATTAATAAATCGTCAGTTACCACTTTTCCTGCATATCTGACAGATGGAGAACACTGTGCTTAGTGTTGAAGATACCAAAGGGAACTCAAGTGAGGGGAAAAGAGGAGAGCAAACTGATCAAAAGGGAATGCCCATGATGCTTTCAGGAATCAAGGGTGAGAACATGCTGGCTGGAGGATGGGTCTGGTTTCCAGCAGAGATGATAGGAGTTAAATGGCATAGGTGAGTTGTTCCCATCCCTGGCCTGAGCCTTACTCCATAGGTATAGAAACACAGTCTCTAGAAACAAAGGCCAGAGTATCCTTTAACTTTTATATCATAAATATTCTCAATAAATGTTTGCAATGCATTTGCTTTAATGTAACTTGCCAGTAAAGACTTTGGCCTTTGGAGGTCTGATTCTAATCCCAGTTCTACCACTTGCTGGTTATCTATCAGGTACACGTTACCTACCTCTCTGTAACTTAGATTGCTCATCGGTAACATGGGGAGAGTGGTATCAACCACTAGGAGGATGAAATGAGTGAATATGTGTAAAACACATAGCCTAGAATAGATAAATATTTATAAAGCACAGGTCTATTAAAAGTGTTTATAACATAATACATTGAAAATATGAGACTATTGAAATTAAAACATTTGGAAGATTCTAATAAATAAATAATTTAATTCAGTGCTCATTTGAAAAATATTCTATCCTCATGTTTAAATTTAACATATATAATTTATATATTACTTTTTATCCCATTTATATATATATTTACCAGAAAAATGTTTTGTAATACCTTAATTTTATGTGGAGCTGAATTTAAATAATTAGGCCTAATTTGTATGTATTGTTGGATGGGTATGTGTATTGAACTGATTTATAAAATAAAGTATTTATTAAACTGAGTTTTGCACTTCCAGTTAGAGTCACATTTAAGATGATCCTTTGAAATATTTCAACTTTTGAAAGTAGATTAAGCAAGATAAATAAAATGTATGTACATCATTTAAAAATATTCAAAATGCTTTTAATACTTTGAGTTATTTAAAACATAATCCTTGAGGCTCACTCAAATATATAGCTTTGATTTCTCTTATTTAAATGAAAGGTGAACATTGCTGTACACTGAAGTAGCATCTATAATATAATATCCCATGGTATTGACTGTGATAATACATTTCTACTTCATCATTTCTAAAAGTAAATGCAATGACTATGAAACCACATATCTAGAAATATGGACTAACAGTAAGTAAATATCTTAGATTCAGATTTTTTTTTTTAAATGAAAACACTCTAGAGGCTCCTCTGCGCTGGCTTGGAGAAAGGCTTTTTAAAAAATAAATTAAAACCAAAAAATTATTTTTTCTTAAGGCGAAGAACTTCCCATTCCTGAACTGGAAGATTAGGCAATTTAGAACAATCCTCCTACAAAGGGCAAATGGAAAAGCTGGACAGAATAGACAGTTCTTCCTGTAGCCACTGGAGAACTAAATACTTAGGAAAACCTACCAGACCAACAGCTGAAAAAGCCCAAATTAGTTTAGTCTGGCATTCTGAGCATTTTTCCCTGAGTACATTTCCTATTGGAATAGCATGCTGTGAAGCTGAATAGCACTTTTTGACATTTATGGAAAAAATGGAGCAAAATTTAGAGTCTGAGTATACAAAAGCAGGTAACGTCTCCATATGTGTTTGTGGCCCCAGAGGGCTGCATTCAAGGTGCACAGCTGATCTGAGGCTACATAAATAAATAGAGCAGAAACAATAGGTTCAGAATCACAGTCTCCTAATGATAGAATAATCAGACCCAGATATAAAATAAATCTATATTCAAAGACCATAGAACAAAATTGGAAATTTCAGCAGAGGATTAGAAACCTAAACTGACCTAGCAACAACGACAACAAAAAAATTTCGAACTGCAAAATGTAATAACTGAAATTAAAAACTTAGTTGACTGGATTTAACAGATTAGAAACAACTTGAGAGAGAAGAGTGAATCTAAAGACAGATCAAATGAAAAGAAGTACAGATAGAAGATGCATAAGAGTAAACAATGCAGCAAATAGTAAGTTGAAGTTCCAAAAGGTGAAAAAGGATAGGATGTAGCAGGAAAACAATAATTAGAAACAAAATGGCTGATGGCCTTCTAAAGTTGATGACAGACAATAAAACAAAGGATTCCCAAGTACCAGCATTACAGTGAAGTGAAAGGAATTAAAAATGACAATCATAAAGGCAGCCAGAGGAAACAGACAGATTCCATGTAAAAAAGAATTCTGACAACTGTGAATGTTTGATTCATGTTTAATATTCTTATCTTTGGATAAGAAAAGGAATTCTGAAGGCAGTTAAACATCTTTAATATGCTGAATGAAAAGAACTGCCAACTTAGAATTCCATACATATAATTAGTGTCCTATATAGTATACAGCTATGACTTATTAAGATCTAATACTTACTGATGTTTTATCATGTTTACAGACAATGCATTAACTATTCCCTCACCATATTTACTGTTTCGATATATCTTAATTCTGTGTGTTTTAAATTTGAAAGCTTCCTCTTCTAATAGTCATTATTCATTTAGCCATATCCCCACATTTGCCATTTTCTTACTTTTTATTGCTTTCTTCACCGTTCATTGCAAATCCTTTTTCTTCTGCCTGAAGAATACTTTCTGATATTTCTTTTTGTGAATTTCTACTGGTGTTAATTTTTTCTGCTTTCATTTCATTAAAATATCTTTATTTCAACTGCATTTTTAAAGAATAAGATTATAGGCTGGGCACGGTGGTTCACACCTGTAATTCCAGCACTTTGGGAGTTTGAGGCAAGCAGACCAGCTGATGTCAGGAGTTAAAGACCAGCCTGGTCAATGTGGTGAAACCCTGTCTCTAAAAAAATACAAAAATTAGCTGGGCATGAGGGTGGGTGCCTGTAATCCCAGCTATATGGGAGGCTGAGGTGGAAGAATCGCTTGAATCTGGGAAGCAGAGGTTGCAGTAAGCCAAGATCCTGCCATTGCACTCCAGCCTGGGCAACAGAGTGAGACTTCGTCTCAAAAAAAAAAAAAAAAAGAATAAGGTTATAAAATGGTAAAAGCACTAGATCTTGATAAGGCAAGGAGACATACCATAATTCATATGGTAATTTGTTATATGTAGTAGTGGAATAAACAGAAGACAAAATGATCATAAAAGATATAAATACCTGAACAATAGAACTAACAAAGCTGATCTAGTAAACGGGTGCATAATTCTTCATTAAAATGCTACAAAATACGAGCATGTGGAAAATTTATAAACAATGACTTTACTCTGAGGTATAAAGTTTCATTATAAAGCATTGACATTACGTGAATTATAAATCCTGATAATTCAATTAAACTATAACTCAACAAGAAAAACTATTAATAAATAAAATGTCTCCACATAAGAAACAAAATTCCAAGATGGGCGAGGTGGTACACACCTGTGGTCCCAGCTACTGAGGAGGCCAAGGTCAAAGAAGTCACAATAGAATGGAAGAGGGACTATCACTAGATATTTTAAAGTGTTAAGATAATAAAATTATATTACGGGAGACTTCTGGTTCTGTCAAGATAGATTAGCCCCATTTCTCCCAGGTTCTCCCTCTTACTACTAAAAACTCTGGACATAATGCAAAAAACAAGCATAAAAATCTCTGGAAGTTGGAAAGGAGGAGATGGTTGCCCAAGGACTTCAAAATTTGAGGAACGACACCCGAGTCTGTTCCATGGTTTCCTTACTGCCTCCCATAAATTCCAGACCCACCAGCAGGAACAGACCAGAAACGCTCCGAGAGAAGCCAAAGCACAGGAAAAGCATGACCTGACAGCAAAAAACCCTTCTGGCTAGGTGCACCCTACTCCAGGTAAACAACTACGTACCTCTGATTTGAATGGGCCCACCAGGAGCTGGTCTCTCACCCACCCTCTAGGCATAAAAGCAGGCAGCGCTCCTGTCTTCCTGTTTGGTGATGTCTAATCCATTTCTGCACCTCCTGCGCTGAGAAGTGGTCTAAGTGCTGGTCATATGTTCTTTTGTGCAGAATTCCATGTGTGGGCATCAGCCCTTCTATTAGCCCCTGGGTGGTAGTGATGTGTATATATATGTATGTGCGTGTATATATGTATATATATACATAAACACATATACAGATATAGTATGTACACACTCAATGAGTACATATGCATCCCTGTAAAGATGAACCATTAGACTGGCCAGATGGCACTAATTTGCTTCTGAGTGGATGACTGGTGTCTCTGGGGAACAGTGCCATATTGGGACCCAGTCTGGGCCTCTTTTCCACAAATGTTAGACATTCAGAGGTGGTGGTAGCTAGACAAGCCTGGGAAAGCATGCTACTGGGTGCATCTATCACCCCGTTGCTCTATCCTGGCCACTCCCTTCATGTGTCTGGTGGGGTTCTGGTGGAACTGATGATGAAAGATGATCAATGCCAATCGCCTGGAAAAATTACCTACTTGGTTGTTCAGTGTCTCTTTTAAGGTATGTGTTTTCTGCTGAGTGTTAACTAATGCGATTGAAAAGTCTTCACACTTTGTACTTGTGTCCATCCACAGGCCTCTGCCTCAGACCTCCTAGTCTCCTGTCTTTCCATCTTTCCTCCCAGGTCCCCGGCTGCAGCCACATCATTGGCTGCTCTCTAAGAATTATACATATTCTCCCCTCCTTTGTCTTTTAGATCTCCCCTAAAACAGGGCAGTCACTGTCAAATTTTGGCTTCACCTACTGACAGAACCCAACAATCAAGCTTGGAATTTTTCCTCATGTAAGCTTGGGGAAGGGAAATGGTGTGATTATTGTGGGTGATCTGGGAGTTTGATCTGTCAGCGAATGTAGCTTTCTTGGGCCCTCTGGACCTGCTTGGACTCAGTCCTGAATGAACTGCTGTTGGGTCAGTGGACTCTGCATAATGGGCAGTTCTGGGTGTGTAGTCACTTGGTGCCCCATAGTTAAGCATTCCATCTGCCTCTAGTTCTTGCATTACTATGTCTACCTCTTCTTCCATCAACCCTGGCCAATAGAGAAAACCCACCAATTAGGTGTTTAGTGACGCTGGTGCTGCTTAGACAAGTGTGCCCCTGATGGTGCCATGAATGGTGTCCTTGAGTCTTCTGTGGGGCATAATGCTGTTTTTTTTTTTAACCTCATATAATTTATCAGCTCCAGCATTCCCAATTCTGTCAGCTTCTCTATTCTTTCTTCTACCACCTACAGCTTAGACATTTCTAATTAATTGTGTTGCCCATCACTTTTTCTAGCAGTAAGTTTGCCTAAAGTCTTCAATCTTGTTAAATCCCTAAGTTTCTCATTCCTTTTCAAAGCATCAGTTTCATTTAACAGTAGTCAGCCAACTCTGCTGTCCTTGCTGGTACCCTTATCCCCTTCTTAGACCTAACCCATCACACCTACATACACAGGCCACTCAGAGGGGTACCCTCTTTGCCCAGGGAGTGGGCAGTGAATGAGTCCCAGAGCCCCATCCCACTGCGTATATTCTAAGGCCAGAAGCTCCTGGCATCACTTGGGTTAGTTTGAATCCTCTGAGAAACTGTCAAAAAAATAGGAATAGATGTGTAAGAGATATATGATAGTTTAAAATGTCTGTGAAAGGAAAAGGGAAGGAAGAGAGGAGAGGCTGGGATATCCCCTGGATAACAATGCAGGTCTGAATCCGTGAGGAGAGCAGGAAGAGGGAAGGCCTTAAGACTGCAGTTAGCTTTGAGCAGCAACTGGCTGAGAAGGAGCGGCCCTCCGGTCATGGCTGCCACAGGAAATTCTCGCATAGCCAGGCAAGGCTGACAGAAGGCCTCTGCTATGCTCAGTCTAGAGGCATGGATGCAGTGCAAACAGGGTGGAATCAGAGTGCAGCAGTGCAGCCATCGGTCGGAGACTCCTTATAGCAGAAGGTCAGAGAGCACATTTTGATAGGTGCCATACCTTCATTCCGGGCCATTACCAGCCCCACCTATACTGGGTGTTGTAATCTTCAATTAACTTTTACCACAGGACAAAGGAGTACTCAGATATGCCACAAAGCATCTCCCTATCTCTGTTGTGTAATGGGAACCCAATTTCCCCTTGATGGTTAGGATCAATCACTCCAGCCAGTACAGCAACCTCTTTGGTGCCAGCTGGTTCAACAACATGACGTGGCAGTCCTGGCTTACAGTTTATTGGAAGCATTCCTCCCTTGAGAAGTATGAATTCCAAACTAGCAGAGTCCAAAATGACAGACACAGGAAGCAAATGTTTTGCTAGTAGATATCCAGGGTAGTAGTGAGAATTTATTCCCATCACCACCCCTCCAACCCATGCGCAATTCTGAGACCCATGAATCTTAATCATGGAAGCAATAGCACCATATATTACAGTCGTATCAGAAGGGACAGTTCTAGGGGCTTCCACTATGCCCTCCTTACAATATTTAGAAAAACACCATTGGCCATAGAACCAATGAGGGTGATTTGGCAAATTGCTATTCGTTGCTGATTCAGAGCAAAAGTCACACCCAGGAGAGATTACAGTAGCTCAACTAAATGATGTCACCCAGCTGGCATCATAAGCATCCTCAGCAGCCCATTACACCATTCTATTACTCCAGATGCTACAAGGTAATAGAGAACATGGAACAACCAATGAATTACATGAATATGAGCCCACTGCCACACATCATTGACTATGAATTCCCTGGTCAGTAGCACTGCTGTGAGGAATATGACAGTAATAAATTTATTTAGTAAGTCTACAGACGGTGGTTTTAGCAGAAATACTGTAGTCAGGGAAAGCAAATCTATATCAAATTTCAATATGAACACAGCATTGGCCCTCTCAGGATGAACTTGATCCAATGTGATCAAGCTGGTACCAGTTGGCTGGCTGTCTCTCTGGTCAGCGTTGCCATACTGGGGGCTCCTTGGTGGACTCTGCTGTTGGAAAACTGGGCACGCAGAAGAGCTGTAGCTAGATTATGCCTTGGCAACCAGGCAGACCTTCCATCTTTATTTTCATGGCCACTTTGTTCATGACATTTTGGCAAAGAAGAAAGAGGTTGACCAATGTCTACAGAGTCATGTTGTCCACTGGGTTACTAAGGTTATTTGCTGAGCTTCTCATTAGTGTGCATTCCTACATGCTGTGTGCTTGTTTGGAGATATCTAATTATATACACTTTTCTCACAACACTGTTACCAAATTTCCAAGCTTATCCCTTCTATGCCTCTGGGCCAAATTGTTGACTTACTGCTTAAGAATCCGTGCAGGTCCATACCTCTAGTCATCTCTCATTCTCAACAAGGTGGACAGAGTGGTGTACTGCTCCAAGCCTCATCTATTGATATTTCTCTTCCCCACTCTCCTTCAGGACCAGCCTTGTGGGTAGGGCTATCTACTTGTGGCTGCTGCCAACAAACTGTGTAAACCAATCTATAAATGAGGCTCAGATATCATAAAGAACTCCCCATGAGGTCATAGGGGTAGGCTGAAATGGGGGTGGCAAGAACAGAAACCATGAAGGTTTGAGCCACTTGTTTGTTCAACTTACCACTCCCTCGGGACCTGCTTGAGCCAAATCTTGTACACACTGTTACACCATTCCCAGTGGATAAAAGAGTGCTGCTATGCTTACCCAACTCCATGCCTCAGTGGTTTAAACAACACCTACCTCATGATGTAGCTCAGATTACATAGTAACTTGGCCCAAACTGGAACCAGCACCAATCCAAAAACTGTTTCTCAAAAGGAGAATAGTTATCTACAGAGAATAGCATGGCCTTCTCTAACATCCCAGAGGTTCACACTATGATCCTCACCTCTAGTATCCTGTCCAAGAGTTCACACAAAACCTTTATCTGCCATGATACTCTGAGCAGGCTTGTACTGCTGTGTTGCATTTTCCAAGTGCAGAGCATCTTTCACAGTGGCCTGGAATGGTTGCAGAGCCAGTTTATGCTCTGAGCCTCATTCAAAATTGGCAGGCTTTCCAGTGACTTAAGAAATGAGCAGGAGGACCATGCCCAGTGGAAATAAATGTTGACTTCCAAATCCAGAGGGTCCTCCACACTCTAGGCATTGAGCCTCTTTGTTGACTAAAAAAGCCACATAAATGTGTCCATAACCATGGAAGGATATGAACATGCCCCGGATTGCAGGAAGATGAACTGGATGCAGAACAAAGGAGAGCAAGCACAAGCTGGGGCCTTGAGGCATCTCTGCATCCTTTGTCACCACGCTTGACCAGGATGATACAACACAACACAACACAACACAACACAACACAACACAACACAATCCACCAAAAGAGAACTGTACGGCCCAAGAAAAATCCAAATGTGGCTGATGACAGCCTGTGTCTTGGGCCTCTGACTTCTCAAAGAGAGTAAACTGAAACACGGTTTAGCCCTCAGAAGGGGGAATGCAAGGAATAAAGAAGACAACTACACAGGATAGAACCAGGGACCAGGCAAAAAACTTAAACCAAGCTGATAGCAGGAAGGTCTCACTGTATCTTGTCCACCTGGATAAGTACTGAGATGTATTTTACTTTTATTCATTTTCTGCATGGGAGTTTTAAATCAGTTACTTTCTACTTTCTCACACATTTTATGAGGTAGAGGCGGATAAACTGTCTAGACCATATGGGCCCTGGACCTGATGCAAACTTCTCCATATCATCCGTGACTCAACACGCATCAGTTGAGATGCAGTAACTGGGTGAGAGTTTGAAGTTGTATTACATGGGAAAAGAATGGGGACATTACATGTATATGTTAGCAATGTGAAGGGTGTGTATCAATGCACACAGGTTAAAGGGATGATTTGTGTAAGAAAAAGACACTGGCCTGTTCAACACTCATTCAAAGTCCTTGTCTCCTTTTAAATACTTTTCTCTATTTATGAGAATAAAAAAATGAAGCTATCAATTTCTCGTCTCCCTTATAGTATCAGGTGACCCTGTGACATTATTCCATTCAATATAATGTAAAAGTCCTGTAGAGGGTTTTTCATATTTTTTTTCTGAATGGAAGGCCAATTAAGGGCCTGGAGGATAAAAGCACCTGCAACCATGAGGACAAAAGCTGCACTGAGGACTGTGGGGGGGGCGGGCAAGAGTACAAGTGGTCCAAGGTCAGGAGGATGCAGTAGAGCCACTGAACCAGCTAAAGGGAACCACTGAATCAGGGCCCTCAGGATCTTGCCACAAAACCAAATTGTAACTGACACATCTTCACCACTTACCAGCTATGTAAACCTGGGAAGGTATTTAATTATTGTGATTCGTTTTCCTCATGTACTAATTAGAGTAACAATAACTCACAAACTTATATGAAAATCTATGTAATGGGTTTCAAACAATATCTTTCATATAATAAACACTCAATAAATAACTACCATCAGCAACAGCAACATTATTACATGAGAGATGTTAAACCTCACTAGTGCTCAGAAAAATGAAAATAGAGGAAGAAACTATTTCCATATATCACATTACATGAGTGACTTAAAAATGATACTGGAAAACATGCAATAAAATACATATTCTGATATATCATTGGTTGTACTAGAAATTGGTATAATCTATAGAAAATACACTTGGCAAATGGTCCAGAAGATTAGAAATACCTAAATCTAGCAATTCTACTTCTGGGTATTTAGCATAAAAAAAAAACTTTAAAATATCACGAAATTTTAAGTTAAGAAGATGTCAACTGTAATGCAACATATAATAGTGAAAATTTGGAAGCAACAAAAATGTCCAACAATTAGAAAGGCTTAAACCATATGATTCGGTTTGGCTCTGTGTCCTACCCAAATCTCACCTTGAATTGTAATAATCCCCAAATGTCATGGGTGGGACCCTGTGGGAGGTAACTGAATCATGGGGACAAGATTTTTCTATGCTGTTCTCTTGATAATGAATAAGTCTCACAAGATTTGATGGTTTATAAAGGGGAGTTCTGCTGCACATGCTCTCTTGCCTGCCACCATGTAAGACGTGACTCTGCTCTTCATTTGCCTTCTGCCATGATTGTGAGAGCTTCCCCACCACGTGGAAATGAGAGTCAATTAAACCTGTTTCCTTTATAACAGTCTAGGGTATGTGTTTATTAGCAGTGTGGGAACTGACTAATACAGTCAATTGGTATTGTGAGTAGGGCATTGCTGAAAAGATACCTGAAAATGTGGAAGCAACTTTGAAACTGGGTAACAGGCAGAGGTTACAACAGTTTGGAGGGCTCATAAGACAGGAAAATGTGGGTAAGTTTGGAACTTTCTAGAGACTTATTGAATAGTTTTGCACAAAATTTTGATAGCAATACGGAGAATGAAGCCCAGGTTGAGGTGGTCTCAGAGGGAGATGAGGAGCTTGTTGAAAATGTGAGTAAAAGTCACTGTTGCTATGCAAAGAGACTGGTGGCATTTTGCCCACCCTAGAAATCTATGGAACTCTGAACTTGAGAGAGATGATTTAGGGTACCCATTAGAAGAAACTTCTAAGTGGAAAAGTGTTCAGGAGGAAGCAGAGCATAAAAGTTCAGAAAATTTGCAGTGACAATGGGATAGAAAAGAAAAACCCCTTTTCTGGGGAGAAGTTCAAGCTAGCTGCAGAAATTTGCGTAAGTAATGAGGAGCCAAATGTTACTCACCAAGAAAATGGGGAAATGTCTCCAGGGCATGTCAGAGACCTTCACAGCAGCCCCTCCTATCACAGGCTTGGAGGCCTAGAAGGAAAAAAATGGTTTTGTGGGCAAGGCCTAGAGCCCCCCTGCTCTGTGAGGCCTAAGGCCACGGTGCCCTACACATCCCAGCTGCTTCGGCACCAGCTGTGGCTAAAAGGGGCCAATGTACAGCTCAGGCCATTGCTTCAGACGGAAGAAGCCCCAAGCCTTGACAGTTTACATGCAGTGTTGGGCTTGCAGGTACACAGAGGTCAAGAATTGAGGTTTGGGAACCTCTGCTAGATTTCAGAGAATGTATGGGAATACCTGGATGTCCAGGCAGAGGTGTGAAGCAGGGGTGGATCTCTCATGGAAAATCTCTGCTAAAGCAGTGTGAAAGGGAAATGTGGGCTGGGAGCCTCTAGACAGAGTCTCCACTGGGGCACTGCCTAGTGGAGCTGTGAGAAGAGGGCCATCATCCTCACAACCCAGAAATGGGAGATCCAGCAATAGCTTGCACTGTTTGCCTGGAAAAGCTGCAGAATGCCAGCCTGTGAAAGCAGTCAGGAGGGGAGCTGTACCCTGCAAACCCACAAGAGTGGAGCTGCCCAAGGCTGTAGGAACCCATCTCTTGAATCAGCATGACCTTGATGTAAGACCTGGAGTCAAAGAAGATCATTTCAGAGCTTTAAGATTTGGCTGCACTGCTGGATTTTGGACTTGCATGGGGCCTGTAGCCCCTTCATTTTGGCCAATTTCTCCCATTAGGAATGGGTGTATTTACCCTATGATTGTAGCCACATTGTATCTAGGAAGCAATTAACTTGCTTTTGATTTTACAGGTTCATAGGCAGAAGGGAATCACCTTGTCTCAGACGAGACTTTGGACTGTGGACTTTTGAGTTAATGCTGAAATGAATTAAGACTTTGGGGGACTGCTGGGAAGGCATGATTGATTTTGAAATGTGAGGACATGAGATTTGGGAGGGGTAAGAGATACAATGACATGGTTTGGCTGTGTCCCCACCCAAATCTCACCTTGAATTATAATAATCCCCACATATCAAAGGCAAGGCCAGGTGGAGATAATTGAATCATGGAGGCAGTTTCTCCCCTACCATTCTCCTGGTAGTAAGCCTCACAAGATATGATGGTTATATAAATGGGAGTTCCCCTGCACATACCCTCTTGTCTGCCACCATATAAGACATGACTCTTCTCCTCACTCACCTTCCGCCATGATTGGGTGAGACTTCCACAGCCATGTGGAACTATGAGTCAATGAAAACTCTTTCCTTTAGAAATTACCCAGTCTTGGGCATGTCTTTATGAGCACAGTGGGCACACACAAACCATATTCTAGTTTTTCTGCTGAAATGTATGAATATTATAGTCTCAGAATTATGTTAAAGGGGTGAATAAAATAGTATGGAAATATATCCATCACAATATTAAGAAAAATACTTGCTACATATGGTACCTATAGGATGAATAAAAAGTTCACACAAAAGTAGGAAATTTACCAAAATGTTAACATTGCTGACATTCAGGTTATGAAACTATAAGTGGTATTTTCCCCTTACTTCTAATCCTCTACAAATTTCCTGTAATTAATACTGTATCATTTAGAATATTTTTAGTTGCAAGTAACAGAAAACCCAACTTGCTTAAACAAAAGAAACTTTCCTATTTGACAGAACTAAGAAGTCTAGGACAGGTTGGGGTTCAGGTAAAATAAGGACTAGTAATTCAACACCATCATGAATGCTCCAGTTCTTTTTATATCTTCACTGTGTGTCTTCACTGTGGCCTTCACCCTCAAGCTGGTTCAACTCATGGTCACAAGGCAATGGCCAGAAAAGCTATGTGTTGACTGGCTAAAAGAATCATTCTCTGGAGTAAACAAACTTGGTGCTCTGTTAGGAAGAAGGGGAAAAGTGAATTGATATTGGAGAGATAAGCAATGTCTTCTCTACTTGGCTCCTATTTTAACTTTTCAAAGTACATTTATTGCTTCCAAGATTGTGAATATAATTCATTTCACTGCAGAAAATTTGGAAAACATAGGGCATAAAAAAAAAAAAAAAAAAACCTCACACATGATCCCATTACATGAAACAACCTTTGTTAACATTTTGGTGTATTTGGTTTAAAAATGTACACAATACAGATAACAATTGTACACATGTGTATATAATCTTAATTAATTTGTAAATGTGATTTTAATGGTACGATAATATTCTATCAAATGGAAACAGCATAATTTATTCAACCAATTATTTTGTAAGTCATTTATATTATTTTCCTTTTCATTATTATATATAATACAGAAATTAATACCATTGGATGTAATATTTCACTTTGTTTTTGATTTACTTCTGTAGTAAAATTTCCATTGAGATTACTGGACCAAAATTGTTAAGGCTCTTCTACCATATTGCCAAATAAACACACCTTACATATTTATAATTTAAAAAAAAACCAAATTAATAAAAAATATAAATTGGGAATTATATTTGCCCTACTAATTTCACAGGCTGGTATAATTATCAGATTGTATAATAACTAAAAATGTTTTGTGAAAATTGAAGCATGATATAAATGTAAGATATTATTTTGATGCAAACAAAAAACACTTGAAACTGCTTTATAATAATCTCTCAGGGATTAGTTTATCATTTTTGTTGTACACACTGCCATCACTTCAAATAACTTTCGACATAGAAGCAACTTTTGTCTTAATCACTATTTATACTCAAAGAACTTTAATGATCTATTCATTAATTTAAAAAATTTTTAAGCATAAAACTATGTGCTACAAAGAAGCCCATGAAGCTAGGAGTATCCTAGCATAACTGAATGTGGAAGACAAACGTAATCAACTAAAATAAATGTGATAAGCAATACAATACAGCAAAGAACATTTTACTATGGAACCCAAGAAAAAGAAGTAGTTAATGCTTCCCTTCCTTCTCCTATTTTATCCTTTACTTCAATTTCTACAGTTTGTTTTCTTTGCCTGGACTTTAAAAGTCTTACCTTCTTCTGCCTTCAGATGTTTGTGTGGTCTCATTCTGGTCTGCCAATAGCTAAAAATGCATGAATTTGCTCTCATCCCACTCCTTTGCTCACCTCCTCTTACCTGGGGTCACCTATCTTTGCATGATTGCATTCTGATCCCCGGTACTTATCACCAGTGTAACAACTCGGCGCCTCTGCTTTCCCAGGCTGTTGATGGGATGCTGTTCATGCCTCAGAAAAATGCATTGTAAGTTAAATTATTAAGAGACTTTAAATATAGGTAAAAAGTAAACAAACATAAAGAACAAAAAGGAAAGAATATGTATTCTAATATATTATACAATTAAGAAACTTTGAAACTTTAGTAGATTACACTGCTTTTAGAGGTGGGGGTGTAGTAGGTCTTTTACTATTTACAAAATATATGTGTTAGTAACTTTGGGAAGAACAGTAACTCACCCAAACAGTGTAATGTATATATGTCTTTTACTAGAAGAAAGAAGGCACTTGAACACGTCTCTAAACCACATAAAAACAATTACAACATGATGATGAAAACCCAAGGAATTTTCCAAGAAAAACATTACCAGGGCTAATAACACAGTCCAGTCACATGTCAGTTATCTTCCCTTTGTGTCTGTGTGAGAATTCTACAGTCATAACTATATATAGGATGGAAAAATGAGAGGCTAATTTATCAACTAACTAGTTCATTTTTAAAAGTCTAATATATCCTAGGTATAGGTGAACTGTCTTCCTGTCAATGTATTGCACATTTGTGCCCAGATCCAACATGGGGTATGTGTGCCATTTATAAATGTTTATGTCTTAAGAGAGAAATTATGAAGAGCAAAACACTGAATGCTTGAAAGCTGACACAAATATAAATAAAATAATAATTAGAAAATTGAGAAACTACTCATTTTCTAAATTACTCATGTTTCCTAGAATTTAAATATTTAAAATTTTATATTTCATATTCAAATATAGCATCCCGATGTGAGACAGGATAAGTATTAGTGATTGTACAAGTAATATCTGTCACATAATATTCATTTTCATAGCGGAAGAAATAAAGGTTCTTTCTCTCTCTCTCTCTCTCTCTCTCTCTCTCTCTCTTTCTTTCTTTCTTTCTTTCTCTCTCTCTCTCTCTCTATCTCTTTCCATTGAGAAAGTTCAACTATTAATTTAGGCACATAAAATAATTACTCCATTCTAAAATGCCAAAAAGGTAATTTAAGAGACTTAAAACTGAAAGGTTTAAGATAGTCACATTGAACTATATTAAAAATCCACAGTGTAGTTGGAACTAGGCTTTACATTAAAGAGGCCAAAAATTACAGTAAGACCCCAGGCTTTAAATATGGCTTTAAACTGTGAAAGGTGAAACTAGAATGAATAAAATCTCATAAATTGAAATCAAAAGAATGAAACAAACTGAAGTTATAGTTATTATAGAAGAATATGGTGGCCTGGATCTAGTGAACATATAGTAAAGATAAAACAGAATATTTCTGAAAAGTCCTGAAAAATCTTTTGGGCTAACCTGATACAGTATATTTGAAACTATTTTAAAAATGCAGTGACACAAGAAACATTTTATAATCATATGTAGGTTTGGCATTAATGGATAAAGACTAGAGGATTTTTACCTTCATAAAGCATTTGGACATACAGTATTTGATTAAAATGATGACACCATTTTCTGTAAAATATGATATATTTAATTTTGGCATAATAATGATTTATTATATGTTAATATTTCAAATATATACTTTGCATTTAATAAACCACTGAATAACTCAAGATAATGACTTAAGAGCAAGCTTTTGCTCCATACACCAGACTGCTATTGCATTGAAGGCAATGAATTCCATCACGGGGGTTATATGATCCAGGGCTGCAGATCACTGTGAAAAAAGAATAAGTTAGTAAGTAATATTTTCCTACTACACATAATATAAAAGTTGCAATCTTAATTCTTTTAAGCATACAGTTCAGTAATATTAAGTATATTCACATTGTTGTGCAACAAATCTCTAGAACTTTTTCATCTGGCAAAACTGCAACTCTATACCAATTTCCCTGTTTCTCTAACTGTTGGCAACCACCATTCTACCTTCAGTTTCTATGAATTTCACTAGTCTACATACTTCATGTAAGTGGAATCATATACAGAAAGTTTTAACTGTTTACTCTGAGATTCCTGTAAGGAGCGTGCACCCTGGATCCCTCACATGCATGTGCAGTTGACAGTAGGGTCTGCGCTCCTATGAGAATCTACTGCCATTGTTGATCTGACAAGAAGTATAGCTCAGGCCATAATGCTGATTGCCTGCCAGTCACCTCCTGTTGTGCAGCCTGCTTCCTAACAGGCCATGGACCAGTACTGCTCCCTGGCCTGGGGTCGGGGACCCTGCTTTAAGTTAATATAGCAGAAGCTACAAGAGGTCAACATTACAGGAGGAACCAAATATGCTTCACACATAGCCATAATAACTGTATTTTAGGTGGAAAAAGACTGCATTTTTTTTTCTAATAATCTCCTGATTTCAAGCCCTATTTCTACCACTTGCTAAATATGCAATTTTGAAAATATTAGTCTAATTTAATTCAGTTTGATCATCCCTAATACAAGGATAATGAAATCATGATTACCACATCTACCACTGCATGACAGAATAGAAAGAAACCAAGATTAGATACTATCTCTGTCACAGATTATCTTTGGGATCTTAGGCAAAACAGTCAACTCTCTTAGTTCCACTGTCCTTACTTTGTAAAACAGGTACAATAATAACGAATTTTGTAACATTAATGTATAAAAATCAGAGGACATATAAAAAAATCACCCAGTGTATCATAGGCACTCAATAAATGCTTAACTTTATGCACTTCTTTACCAGACTCTTTCATTGTGGGTAAGGGCATGGATAACAGGTGGTGTCATCAAGCCTCATAATTGGGCTGGGGTCTTTGATTATCCTATTCCTCTTTTTCCTATTGCAAATGTGGTTGCCCAAGGATCCCAGAATATGTTAATAGCACATCTAGCGCATGTTTATTACGGTCCATCAAAGAAAATTCTTTTTCTGGCATGATTCAATGATATAAGCTAATATTTGGATCTGGTTCATACTATATAATTTAATTTCATATTATTTACTTTAAAAATGTATTTTTCCAAATTGGAAAATATTTTACCAGTTTTTTAGAGGAAATATTTTCCATTCTATGTTCCAAAGAGTTCCTCAGGTTTTAATAGACATTTTATTTGGGAGAAGAATAATGTTTCAGATGGAAAAAAGTTTGGTTAAACAAAGTAGATTTATTTGCTTCAGCGATAATAAGAGGATTTTAATTGGTAACGTACACAGTAAGCTTCCAATGATATGTTTCTCAAAAGTATGGCACATTTTCTCTCAAAACAGACATTAATATTTCTTGGAGCACAAATATGGAAATGCTGAGCAAAGTTACTAAAAGTGTTAAATCATTACATATGCAGAAGAGAAATCTGCATGCAGTCTTTACACACATCCTTTATATTGACTGTCAAAAATAGAACTGATACTAGCATAAAATCATCTAAATATAAGCTTAAATAAATATGACTTTCTATTTACTATTCTTAGAATTAATAAATCCTCATAATATCATATGGGTAACATCATATAGTTCCTATTAGTAGCACTCTTTCCAATTATACATAGTAAAATATCTTTTCTCCATTAAGTAGACCTGAGGAAAAATGTTAAAATGTTATTTAAATTCAAAGTACAAAATTCACCAACTATTTAAATAACGAGAAACAACATACATTGTATAATAAGATATAAACAGAAACAACAAAAAGCTAAAAAGTAGGTAGGGGAAAAGTTAAACTGTAGAGTTTTTACTAGTTTTCTCTTTGCTTGTTTGTTTATGCAATCAGCATTAAGTTATTAACAGTTTAAAATAAGAGGTTACATGACATTATTTACAAAGCTTATGGTAACCACAAGTCAAAAAATACCGCAGATATACCACCAGAGAAAATCACCTTCACTAAAAAGAATACAGGAAGGAAGGAAAGAAGGGGGAGACCATAAAACAACCAGAAACAAGTGACAAAATGGTAAAAGTCAGTCCTCATGAGTAATAACATGAAATATAAATGGACGAAACTCTCCAATAAAGAGACATACAGAGCTGAATGGATAAAAACACAAGACCCAACAATCTGTTGCCTACATGAAACACAGTACACCAAGACAGACATACCTAGGCTGAAAATAAAGGGATAAAAAGACATTCCATGCAAACCCAGAAAAGAGCAGGAGTAGCTATACTTATATCAGAAAAAAAAAAATTTCAAGACAAAAAATATAACAAGAGATAAGGTCATTGTATGATTATGAAAGAGTCAATTAAGCAAGAGGACATAACAATTCTTAATATATATGAATCTAACACAGGCACACCCAGACATATAAAGCAAGTATTATTAGAGCTAAAGAGAGAGACCCCTATACAATAATAGCTGGAGACTTTAACACCCTACTTTCAGCATTGGACACATTAATCTGACAGAAAATCAACAAAGAAATATCAGCCTTAATCTGTACTATGGAACAAATGAACCTAATAGATATATTTACGGAACATTTTATCCAACAGTTGCAGAATACACATTCTCCTCCTCAGCACATGGATCATTCTCAAAGACAGGCCATATGTTAGGCTACAACACAAATATTTAAAAAAAAAAGAAACTGTACCAGGTATCTTCTCTGATCACAATGGAATAAAACTAGAAATCAATAATAGGAGGAATTTTGAAACTATAGGAACACATGGAAATTAAACAATATGCTCCTGAATGACCAGTGGGTCAATGAAGAAATTAAGAAGGAAATTTTAAAATGTCTTGAAACAAATGAAACAATAAGCAGGTGGTGAGTTCAACCAGGCTCATTTCCTTCACTTCATGTTGGCAAGTTTCCTCTAGCCCTGACTCGGTCCAGAGATGCCATCTGGGAGCCAGGGACTAGAATCTACCTGGTCCTCTATATTCTACAGCAGCAGGATTCACACCAAATCTGCAAGACAAAGTCTTTCCCATTCTTCCCTCCCCTATCCTCAAGGAGAGGAGTCTCTCTCTGTGACCATCATCACCCCAGGCCTGTGGCAAGTATTGCCTGGTTACCACCAATATTCACTCAGGGCCCACGGTTCTTCAGTCAGACTGTGGTGAATGCTGCCAGTCCTGAGTCTCTCCTTTCAAGGCAGTGGGCTCCCCTCTGGCCCAGAGAAGGTCCAGAAATGCTATCCAGGAGCTAAAGGCTGGAACAGGAGAATCCAGAAGACTGCTTGTTGCTCTACTCCATAGAGCTGGTATCCGAGCTAATGTTTGATTCTTATGAAGGTGCTTTTTTGTGTGGACAGTTGTTCAACTTGGTGGTCCAGCAGGGGGGGATAATCACTGGAGGGTTCTATTCGGCCACTGTACCTACCTTCTTCTCTCTGTTTTGATTTCTTTTATGTGATACCAAAAGGACAAAAAATACAAGAAAAATTGGGTTCTATAAAAATAAAACCTTTTGTGTATCAAAGAACACTACCAAATGTAGTGAAAAGGCAACCCACAAAATAGGAGAAAATATTTGTAAATCATATGTCTGATAGGTGGTTAATGTTTTTTTAAAAAATTTAAACTCCTATAATTCAACAACCAAACAACCCAATTAAAAAATGGGAAGAAGACTTGAATAGGTATTTCTCCAAAGAAGATATACAAATGGCCAATGAATATATAAACCGATGCTCAACACTACTAACCACCAGGGAAATGCAAATTAAAACCATAATGAGATACCAATTCAAACACAAAAGACAGCAAGTAACAAGAAAATAAAAAAGAACTAGTGCTGGTGAGCATGTGGAGAAATTTTAAGCCCTGTGCATTGCTAATGGGAATGTAAAATAGTGTAGTAGCTATGGAAATTCAGTATGGTGGCTCCTCAGTAAATTAGAACAGAATTGCCACATGAATCAGCAATTCCACTTCTGGGTATATACTCAAAAGAATTGAAAGCAGGATCTCAAAGAGATATTTGTACACATTATGGACTTAATGTTTGTGTCCTTCCAAATCGATATATTGAAGCCCTAACCCCCAAGGAGGCAATAGTGGTGATAAAGTCCCTAAGGAGGTAAACTTAAATGAGGAAAGAAAGGCAGAGCCCTTATCTGGTAAGATTAATGTTCTTATAAGAAAACACACCAGAAACACTGCTCTCTTTCTCCATGAATATGCACCAAGAAAGGCCCTGTGAGGACAACACCAGAAGGTGGCTGTCTGCAATCAAGAAGAGTGCCCTCTCCAGAAACTGATCTTGGAATTCTAGCATTCAGAATTGTAAGAAAATAGATTTCTGTTGTTTAAGCCACCCATTCTATGATATTTTATTTTGACAGCCTAATACAGTATATATATAAAAGAACTGAAAGCAGTATCTTGCAGATACTTGCTTACCTGTGTTTAATGAAGCATTATTCACAATAGCCAACCAGGTAGATGCAGCCAATGCTCATAAGTGAATAAATGGGGAAAAAAAATGTGGTGTATACATACAATAGAATGTTATTCAGCCTTAAAAAGATTTCTGACACATGCTATCACATAGATGAATCTTAAAAATACTGTGCTAAGTGAAATATGCCAGTCATAAAAAGACAAATACTATGTGATTCTACTTACATGAAGTATCTAGAGTAGTCACATTTATAGAGAAAAAATGTAAAATGGTGGTTTTCAGGTGTTGCATGAAGGAGGGAATGGGGAGTTGTTATTTAATGGGTATAAGATTTCAGTCCAAAGGTTGAAAAAAATTCTAGAGATGGATGGTGATGATGATTTCACAACAGAAGGATGGCAGTCAATGGCACTGCGTATTTAAATTGTATATTTAAATACACTTAAAATGTTAGATTTTATGTTATGTACATTTTACCATAATAAAAATGTGATATATACACATTCATATATTTAAATCAGCAAATATCTAAAATTTGGTTATGGCATGAATTGACATATATATGAAATAACAAGAATTTCTCCCTCACTGCTGTTGGAAATGTATTAATAAAAATAACTGTGAAAAATAATCTGATATATTTTAATTAACTGTGTATCTTGTGACTCAGTATTAAAGACCTTCAAGAATCTTGGACAGAATATATAAACAAAAATATTTATTACAGCACTGTGTGTCATAGCAAAAAAATTAAGAACAATCAATTTCAACCACAATAAAACAGACATATGTACCCTGATATATTCATATAATGGAAAATTATACGAAAATTTAAAAAGCTTAAATTGTGTTATAATGGCAAAAGTACAAACAAATTTCACACATATGGTCTACAGTAATGTGAATAGGTTAAAATAATTGGGTAGATTTATAATTAAATTCTCAGTCTTGATCAGATAGATTCTCAGTCTTGATATTTAAAAATCCAGCTGTATGCTGTTAACATAAAAATGTAAGCTTAAGCCAAATTAATATATACATATGCAAAGCAATCAAAAATAAAATCTCAACCAAAACAATTTCATTTATGTAGCTGGACAAACCAATTTAAAACTGGCAGCTTTAAAAAAAAATAAAAACATTGATCTCTATAAATCAGACATTTTTAAAAGCTTTAGTAATAATCACAGATTAGTAAAAGATAAATCATAATCCTTTAAAAGACATGTGTGTATATTTGTATTTTATATGTGTTAATATATGTATATGTCTATATATACACATATAAATAAAGTAATATGATATATACCCTTACTTCATAGACCTGAGGGTAAAGAAATAAAAATAGAAAATTATTGAAATAAAATACTAGAGATTTTTTA
>NW_016107587.1:151872-166886 GCF_001604975.1 Cebus imitator | reverse complement strand
AAAAAAGAAAGGAAAATAGCAAGTGTTGGCCAGGATATGAAGAAACAGGTACTTTCATACATTACTAACGGGAATGTAAAATGGTACATCTATTGTGAAAAATGATTTGGCTTATACTCAAAAAGCTAAACACAGAATAAGCGAAAAATAGAATAAAGTGGAATGACCCTGTAATTCCACTCTTGGTATGTACCCAAAAGAACTAAAAATGGGCACTTAAGTATATACTTTTCATGAATGTTCACAGCAACAGTATTCACAATAGCCAAAATATGGAAACAACCCAAATGTCTATGGATAAACAAATTGTATATATACATAAAATGGGATATTATTTAGCCATAAGAAAGAATATAGCACTGATACATGCTACATCTTAGACATGTATAAAACATTATTCTATGTGAAAGAACATTTAAAAAACATTACATAGACATCTCAAAACATTATGCTATGTGAAGGAAGCCAGATACAAAATAATACATATTTTTCAAATTATGTTACAGGGAACTAAGGTGGAGCCCAGCAAAGTCCCTCAATTGAGGAGACTAACCTAAGAGTCAGAGAAGACCAATGCTGCTGGAGTTAAGACTATGTTCCAGAGAGGAGATAGCTATACATAGAGAACCCTAGAAATGAGTAGAATAGTTCTCCTAAATATATCACACAACAGCAATCAGCAGGTACGTGTGAGGAAGCTATGTTAAGCTGGGAAGAGGAATACCTATTTTGATAGCATTAGAGGGAACAGTGCCTGGCAGTCACTCAGGATAATGAAGTGTCTGTTCCCAACACCAAGTATGAGAAACTCATAAATCAAAGGGCACTGGGTAAAGCACTTGGGAAGGCATTAGAAAATAATTACCTCTGAACTGAATGCTGAACCAGAATCACCCATCAAATTACAAAGCAAGACATAAAATAATCAAACGGCTTCCAAAAAACGCATTAATTGCATCCAAAAACAAAGACTCAGAAGAAACAAATTTTTAGAAACTTGATATCAAAATATCCAGCACCAAATAAGGAAGAATTCACAATGTTTGGAATCTAAACAAAGATTACTGTGCATAAAAAAAGGCAGAAAAACACCCATAATCAGGGGAATAATCAAACAATCAAAACCAAACCAGAACTAAGGAGATAAAATACACTGAAAACTACAAAATAAATAAACTGAAATAAACTAAAGATGGTCTAACTGGACATTCTGTGTTCATGATAACAAATACTTAATATTGTTAAGATGTTAATATTACCCAAAGAGATCTAGAGATTCAATGCAATCCCTGTCAACATTCCAAAAGCTTTTATTGAAGAAATGGAAATGCCAACCCTCAAATTTATATGGAACTCAAAGGGCACTGAATAGTAAAAAAAAATTTTGAAAAAGAGGAACAAAGTTGGAAGATGTATAATTTCCAATTTCAAAAATTACTACAAAGTGATAGTAATAAAAATAGTGTGGTACAGGCATAAAGACAGGCACATAGCCCAATGGAACAGAAATAAGCACATATATCCATGACCAGCTGATTATTCATAAGGGTGCTAAGTCCATTAATTATGGAAATAATAGTCTCTTCAACAAATGGTAAAGGGACATGTGGATTTCCAACAGCAAAAGAATGAAGTTGAACCCCTACTTCATACCAAATATGCTAATTAACTCAAAATGGATTCATGATTTAAAAATTAGAGCTAAAACTATTAAATTCCTAGAACAAAACAAAGCTGAATCTTCATGCCTTTGATATATCAATAAATCCTTAGATCTGACACCAAAAATACTGGTAACAAAAGAAAGCACAAATAACTCTGACCTCATCAAAATTAAGATTTTGTCCATCAAAGTATACTCTCAAAGAACTTTGCAAATTGGCAAAGCAGAAATGTTGATAGGGTCTAAAACTGGTACAATATATAAATACTAAACACGAGAAAGCTGGAATGGTTATATTAATATCTATAAAAACAGACTTCACTGTAAGGAGTATTATCAGGAATATAGAAATGTATTACATAATGATAGAGGAGGAAGTGATCAAGAAAAAAATAGCAATCCTACATGTCTATTTAACTAGTTACTGAGTTTCAAACGTGGCAAAACTAAAAGGAGAAATAAACAAATTCACAAGGACAGCTGAGGTTTTTAAACATTCTACTCTCACAAACTGATATAACAAGTTGAAAACCTCGTTGTAAACGACCTGGGGGGCCAAGGCAAAGACTTACCATAGAGGCAGAGCCACTGCAGACAGCCTCTACTGTGGCAATGCCCAGCAGAATTGTGGGATCAGAGTTTTCAGAGTCTCCACTAGAGTAATGCATAGTGGAGCCAGGAAGCAAGGCCATAATACAAGATCCCTACTAGGGCAATGTCTAGTGTTATGAGGGAAGGCCCTGCTCTGGTAACTCTGTACAGCCACCAGAGTCCAATACCAGCCGGGGAGAGCAGCAGCCATCTGAGTACAACCTGCAAGAGCTGCTGCTTGAGCTATACCCAACAAAGCCACAGGAGTGGGGCTTCTGGAGCCCTTGAGGGCACAACCCCCACCCCAGTGTGCCCAGAGGCAGGACAAGGAGTCAAGAAAAATTACTCTGGAGGCTTAAGATTTAATGTTGTTTCCCTTGTTGGGTTTTGGACTTCCTTTGGACCATTGATCCCTTCCTTCTTGCCTATTTTTCCCTTTTGGAAATCTATCCTATGCCTGTTCCACCATAATATTTTGAAGTAGATAATTTGATTTCACAGTGTCACAACTAGAGGGAAATTTGCCTCAGGATGCATTGTGCCTTGAGTTTCACCCATATACATCTGATTTAGATGAGACTCTGGACTTCGAACTTTTGAGTTAATGTTGAAACAAGTTAAGACTTTTGGGACTACTGGAAAAAATGACTGCATTTTATATGTGAGAAAAACATGAATTTTGATCAAGGTCAGAATGGTATGATTTATTATATATCTTCAAAAAGATGTGTTGGAAACTTAATCCCCAATCCAACAGTGTTAGGAGGTGGGGCCTAATGGGACATGTCTAGTTCATGATGGCTCGACCTTCATGAACGGATTAATGCCAATTATAGAATGTCTTGAAGATGAAAGATCAGTCTCTTGCTCCATTTCACTTTCTTTGGCCGTCATGTGATGATACAGGAAAAAGGCCCTCATCAGATGCCAGCCCCTTGATCTTAAACTTCCCAGTCTCCAGAACTGTGGGCCAATTAATTTCTTTTCATGACAAATTATGGAGTCTGTGGTATTCTGTTTTATGTATGATAGCAGTACAAAACAGACTAAGACAGCACTTTCTTAGTAGAGGTATACACACATAGATCAATGGAACAAGCTGGTAACCCAGTGAATTCCATTAAATATTGGAGGACAAAATAATATCAATACTATAGAAGCACTTTCAGAATAGTAGGAAAAAGCAATGTCCAGCTCATTTTATAATGGCAGCATAACCATAATCCGAAATCACAAAAAAGATATTATTTAAAAATACAGAAAAAATGCTCTTGAAAAGGTGTAAATATTAACAAATCAAACAATAAATAAAAGGACCATGACCACATAGGCTTTATCCTAGAAATGCAAGGTTGGTTCAGCATTAGAAAGTCAATCAAAGCAAATTACTATACTAATACAATAAATGTTCTCAGATGTCTTTTTTTTTCAAATTGGCAAAGAACATCAAAAATAACCCTATAGCTAATACCATATTTAAAAGTGAAAGGGTTATTGCTTTTCCTCTAATATTTGGAAAAGGGCAAGAATGAATGCCTTTTTTTGACATTTTTGTTTAACACTGTACTGGAGGACCCAGTCATTGCAATAAAGCAAGCAAAAAAAGAAATAGGCATAAATATCAGAAATAAAGAATTTAACCTGTTGCAGAACATATATTTATATTAAAAGGGTCTACAAAATAATTATGACATCTAATCAGTGAATTAAGTATAGTCACAGGATCCAGGTTAATATTTTAAAAATCAATTATATTCTTAAATGCTAACTGGAAAATTAAATCATTAAAATAACTCACTTTAAAAGAGAGCAAATAAAGCATAACATTCTTATGAATAAATCTAAGAGATTTGCTAGAAATCTGAAATGAAAACTACAAAACTATAATCATCCCAAAAACTAATTTTAAAAAAATTTGCACACATGAAGAATCAACATGCTCACTGTTTAGAAGACTAAATACGTTTGAGATGACATTTCATTAATTTGTCTCTAGAGTCAATTAAATCAATTCTAATTACAGCTGATGTTTTGCAGAAGTTGATATGCTAATTCTAAAATGCATATAGTAATTCAAAGAAGAGGAAAAAAAGAAAATTTTAAAATAAAAACAAAGCTGGAGGATTATCCTATGAGATTTCAATAGTTACTATAAAGCACAGTAATCAAGATCCTTCAGTATTGTTCAAATAACAGATACAGATGAATGGAGCATAAATGCACACAAATACAGTTGGTTGAATTTTTGACAGAGGCAACATGGCATTTTAAGAGAGGAAGAAAAGTTATCTTCAACAATTGGTGCTGGATCATTAAGATATGAGATGTTTACAGTAAAAAATGATCATCAACCTTTTCCTTACACCAAACAGAATGTGGAATCCAAAATACTGGCCAAAAACGCAGCAGAAAATCTTTGTGAATTTAGAGTAAGTTAGCTGTATTAGAACATAAACACACAAACTATAGAATAAAAAAATAAAATATACTTCTCCAATGTTTTTTATTTAAAAACAAAAATGCAGGCCACAATCTTAGAGAAAATATTCACAGCACATATATCAGCAAAGGACTTTCGTAATAATTATAAGACAAATAACCCACTTAAAAATGTGAAAGACAGTTGAACAAATTATAACACATGCACCAATAGCCACTTGGAACTTGAAAAGATGCTCAAGATATCTTTTAATCAAGAAAATGAAAATTAAAACCATATAAGACTCCATGACATACACATACTGGAACGGCTAAGATGAAAAACACTGACCACACCATGCTTTGGAAAGGGTTTGGAGCAACTGCCACCTCACATATTGCTGACAGAACACAAAATTATACAGCCATTTTATAAAGCCAATTGCTGGCTCCTAAATATAGACAGAATTAACTTACAAAAGCCAACAATTTTGCTTTTCTTAAAAAATTAACTTAAACATACATTTACCATATGACCCAGCAATCAGTCATAGGTATTTTTCCAGGAGAAATGAAAATACATATCCATACAAATACTTGTACAGAAACGTTCATAGCAGCTTTATTTGTAATGGCTAAAACTGGAAACAACCCAATGTCCATCATCAGGTGAATGAATGGATAAACGAAATGTGGTATACCCATACAATGAAGTACTATTTAGCAATAAAGAGGGACAAACAATACATTCAACAAAATGGGTGAATCTCAAAATCTTTATGCTGACTAAAAGAATTTAGACAAGGAATATATATATACTACATGGCTATTCGTATAAAATTACAAAAATGTATCCAAATCTATAATGACAAAAAGTATATCAAAGCCTAGGAGTAGATGTTGAGTTAAGGTAAATTACAAAAGGGCATAAGCAAAATGCAGGGCATGGGACTTTTCTTGACCATTGTGATGGCTGCAAGGGTGTATACATGTCAAGTCACTAATCTGCATAATTTCAAAATGTATAGTTAATTGTACAGAATTGTTGAGCCAAAATAAAACAAGTTGCAAAAGTTACTTAAGACAAAATACCATTTATTTTGTGGTTATCATGCTAAATAATACTATTTGTCATTATTCATGATTCCAGTAAATGTTAAAAGCAAAACGCTTTGAATTAGGATTAAAAAAATACCAATCTATGATAAAGGATATATCTGAGGAGAGAGGGAAAACAGTAAGATTGCTGAGGACTTCACAGGAGGTGTCACCTGTATCCTGTTAAAATTGCTATAAATCTTAGAAAGACTGTAAAGCATATAACAGAATATGACATTTGCTTTCAATGGATGATATATTTGCCCCAAATATCATTTCTGTATTTTACATGTTTGAAATATAATATTATTATAAAGAAAGATTTCATTTCCAAAGAGCTATAATAAATCAAACATACATATATGAACACATACAAACTTTCCCATGAAAACCAAAACAGAAATAAACCTCTACCAACAGCTTCAATGAAGAATTAAATACTTGAAACAAGAATTATTTAAATTTTACATAAACCATTTCAGAAAACGCAAGAAGAGGGAAGAATTGCAACTCATTTCTGAAACAGCAGTGCCCTAATATAGTATTAAAATTTTACAGAAATTTACAAGAGAAGGAAATTATAGACCAAAGTACCTCATGAATATAGATACAAAAATCCTTAACAAAACGTTATTATAGCATATGAACGTTAAAAATATATTTTTTAAATTATCACATATATTTTAGGGGAGTTTATGTAAGACTGCTGTAACATATGCCAATCAATAATGCATCATAAAAAACATAATTAAGATACAAACCATGTGATCATTTCAATTGGAATGTAAAAGACATTAGAAAAAATTCAACCTGATTTATAATTAAAAATCAAAATAAATAGGAAATAGAATTTCCTTTGTCAACCTGATTTATGGCATTTATGAACAGCCCATACCTAGTGTCATACCTAATTGTGAAAGTCTGAGGCCTCTGATATTGGGAACAAGGTTAGCATGCCCACTCTTAACACATCTGTTTAAAGATCTCTGAATATAATAGTTTCCTGAGGAAATAAAAAGAAACACTGAGCACACAGATCTTAAGAAAAAAGTAAATTGTCTTTATTCTTGTGGAATATGATTAGGTGTAAAAAAATTTTTTTAAATCAAAAATAAACTATTAGAACTATAACTGAGTTTAGCAAGGCCACAGGATACAAACTCAACATTTCTAGAAGAAAACAGAAAAAAAGTCTTCATGAATTTGGTCTCAGAATTTTGTCTCTTGGACGGACATGCTATCCTTGGAACATTAAGAAAAAATTTGAGAAAGTTGGTTTTATCAAAATTAAAATGTCTGATACTTGAAAGATACCACTAAGAAAATGAACACAGAGCACATAGAGGCCTGTTTACAAAATATATACATAAATCTTATAAGGTAATATTAATATTACCTTATATTCCTCAGTAGCAGTGCTAAACCAGAAGAAATATTAAATAAAGTCATTCAGGCCATAGAAAAATTACTGCAGATGGAAATGGGTCTACACAAAAGAATGAAGATTACTGAAAACGGTAGTTACATGAGTAAATATATGAGCCTTTCTGGCATTATTTCTAAACACATAAAAGATAACTGACTGTTTAATGAATACAATAGTATAGTGCCGGATTTGTTACATAGGTAAAACCAAAATGGATGTCTACAATAGAACAAAGGTCAGGAGCGGAGAAATAAAGCATACTATTTTAAGATGCTTACATTATATGTAAAGAGGTATAATATTACTTGAAGGTAGACTGAGATAAATTAGTAATATATACTAGAAAACTAAAGCAACTACCAAAATAAAAACACAGGTTGTACCTAATAGGTCAAGTCAGATAAACGGAGTTATAAACAACCCTGACAGACACACCATAATAACAATAATGAAAAGAAAGCCGCAGTGGCAATATTAAGATTAGACAAAGCACATTTCAGAGGAAAACCTATTACAAAAAATAAAGAAGGACATTTCATAATGATAAAGGAATAGATTTAACCAGAAGTATATAACAATCTTAACCATTTATATACCTAATAATAGAACTTAAAAATACTTGAAACAGACACTGATAAAACTGCAAAGAGAAATAGTTCCACAATTTTAGTCAGAAAGATAAATACCCCTCTTTAAATAATTGGCAAAATAAGTAGACAATATCAATAAAATCAGTAAAGGATATAAAAGATTTAAGTAAAATTAACAATAAAATTGTCCTAATCTATATTTACTGAACTCTCCTCCCATTCTCTGTCTCTGTCTCTCACACTCTCTCAATATAAATATATGTCTCTCTATATGGACATATGACATATAAGGGAAAAACATACATTACTTTGAAGTACAAATGAAATATTTTTCAAAACATATATACCAAATACCAGGTCATAAAACATTTTTCAATAAATTAAAAGTGTTCTTCAGGTCATGCAAAGTACACACTCTAATAATGGAATTAAATTAAGGTTCCATAAAACAGAAATCTCTGGAAATCCCCCAGATGTCTGGAAATTAAATACCACTCTTCTAAACAACCAAATACTCAAAGAAAAAATTAAGTGAGATTGTTAAGCGTTTTGAATTGAATGAAAATGAAAATACAACATGTTGAAATTTGTGAGGTGAAACTAAAGCAATGTTAGACAGAAATTTTTACCTGAAGGACATAAATGATCAAAACTTTTCTAAGAAGAAATAAACAACTTTTGCTGCAGAGATTAGTTTTGTGACTCACAGATCTACTCAAACATCCAGGAACCCCACAATAGAAATGGGGTTATGCAGGAAAGTTCTGTGGTGGATCCCCTATCTAATGGTATAATTTTCCATGGCATACACAGGAGACCCACAAGATTTTTAAGACTGCTGTATCAATGTCTACTTAGACTAAAGGGGACAGAGAAGGATAAAATGAAAGAGGACAGATGGATTTCCAAAATAGGCTAAAAGAGCTACTTGGTTTGTGATCTTCTTCAAAAAAAGAAAATCATGACTCTGATGGAAGAGCAAAGGGCTCAGAGGCTGATCCAGCCATAGTAATACTGTAAAAACTGGACATCCACATGCAAATGAATGAAGTTGGACCTTTAACTTACACAGCACACAGTAATTTAAAGTAAGTAACACACCTAAGCTAACACTTTAAAACTGTTAGAAAGCTCTGGGGGAAAGTCTGATGACACTGAATTTGGCAGTTACTTCTTGGATATGGTTAAAAAAAAAAAAAAAAAAACATAAGCAACAAAAGGAAAAAATGGACTTAACAAAAATTATAACCTTGTACACTTAGGACACTATTAAGAGAGTAAAAATACAACCCACAGAATGGGGAGAAATATTTGAAAAGTCACACATCAGATACGTTATTAATATCTAGAATACATAAAGAAGTCCTAAAATACAACAACAAAAAAAGCAACTTAATTTAAAACTGGGCAAAAGACTTGAATAGACATTTCTCCAAAGATACACAAATGGCCAATAAACACATGAAAAGATGCTCGTTATCAATTCTTCATTAGAGAAATGACAGACAATGAAACCCACAATGAGGAATCACTTCACATTCACTAAGACAGCTAGTGCAGAAAACAAACAAATAAGTGTTTGTGTGGAAATGAGAAAACTGGAATGTTTTGCATATTGCTAGTGGTAATATGAAACAGTACAACTGCTGTGGAAAACAGTTTGACCTCTCATAGCATTACCATATGATTCAGTAATTCCACTCCTAGGTATATATGCAAAGATTTGAAAGTTGGGATTCAAATAATTGTATACTAAGACTAATAAAAGCATTCTTCACAATTGCCAAAAGATGGAAACAACCCAAATACCCATTAATAAATGAATAGGTAAATGTATTAAAATATTATTCTATCTTAAAAAAGAATTTAGTTCTCATATAGGTTACCACATGAAAAAGCCTTAAAAATACTTTAAAATAAGCCAGACACAAAAAGACAGATACTGTATGATTATACTTGTATGAGGTACCAAAAGTAGACAAATTCATAGAGACAGAAAACAGAATAGAGATTACTGGGAGATGAAGGGAAGGGTTAATGGAGTTATTGCTTAATCGATAGACTTTTTGATAGCCATTTCAAAAAGATCCTAAATGGATAGTAGTTATGATTATACAATATTATAAATGTACTTACCACTACTGAATTTTACACTTAAAAATGGTTAAAATTGTATATTTTCTGCCATGTATAATTTACCAATTAAAAAACAGCAGAGCTTCTAGGAGACATGGGTAATGAGAAGGTTTGGACAGGATAATTAAGAAGGATAATGAGAAGGTTTGGGCAGGCTTGGAAGATGTAATGATGCCAGAAAGTGAGAAATTGCTTAAAAAATAATGAGGGCATACTGAATGAGTACAAATTTTACTTTAGAGAAACCACAATGGTGAAATTTTGGATAATTTGAACGACATAATCAATAATGATGGCAATGAAAAATAACCAAAAGAATACAATAAATATTCGCCAAACCATAATGGCAAATACGTAACAATAAATTGGGAGATAATTTAACTCTCCCTTAGAGTAGAATTATAATAAATAAATGCAGAATGATGAATATAAAAAACTGCCATTAGGTAAACAATACAGAAACAATTGTCACATGCAGGAATCATCACTAGATGCTAAAATTCATCATTTGATGTTAAACTTTGTCCATACATTGGACAAATGTACGATGAATATGCATGTTTCTGTAATCTCAAAATATTTTCTAACAAGAGTTTAAGACAAAGGGATAAAATGGTAGTCTTACCATGGAGAAATTTGGCAGATAAACCTTAACTAAGAAATCACAGTTAACACTGTAAATAACAGGACATTTAGATACTATGTACCTCCTGATATGATTCACCTAGAAGAGCACATCATCACTTCTGAGGCATTCTTGCCAAAAATGCATAAATTCACGAGAAATCATCAGAAACAATTCAAATTGGGAAACACCCTACAAAATAGGTCTCTTCTAAAGTGTCAAGGTCATAAAAGACACAGAGAAACTATCAGATTGGAGGCGATAAAGGCAATGTAAAAACGAATGTAATATCTCATACTGGATCATGGCCCCCCAAAAGGACATTACTGGTAATATTAGCAAAATTTGAGTAAGTTTTATAAATTAGTTGATAGTATTATATTAACGTTAACATTCTAGTTTGACAATCCTATATATTTTCATTGAAACATTTAATCCATTTATGTTCAAGGTTAATATTGATAAGTGAGATTCTGTTCATGTTATAATGTCAATTGTTATCTAGTTGTTTGTAGATTCTTTGTTTTTTTCTGTCTTTGTGGTTTGGTGGAGTTTTGTCATGTTGTCGTTTGATTTCTTTCTCTTCCTTCTTTGTGTACTTGTTTTTATGAGACCTCTGTTCAATTATGCTGATTTATTTGCATCTAGAGAACAGTTGCTTTAGTTTTGAACTTACTTTCATTAGGGTGGGACTTATTTTTTTCTTCTTGAGGATGTGACAATGATGTATATTGAGTAGGGTAATTTGACTTTGCTTCTGGGTGTATTCAGTGGCAAACACTCTGTATGATTTCCTTGGTTATAAATAGTCAATGTAATAGCTTTCTCAAATGCCAGTTGTAGCAGCAGTGTACCAGAGGTCATGTGATGTTTTCTCATTCCCAATCACTGTATACTTGGGTTAGCACATGTTATAATGGGCTGTACAGGTTAAATTCCAGGCCAATAGGTGATACTTGCAGTTAAAGACAGCTATTGTAATGGCAGTAGGTATCAGGGCATTCCAGGCAATGGGTTGGGCCACGTATTGGTCAGTTGTCTGGGCCTGTGCTCTGCCTCTCAGGTGGAAGGCTAAGCTAGACAAACCTGCACTGAAGTCCCACCGTGCAGGAGAGCAAGGACCAAATCTGATGGGGGTCAGAGAGTCGTTCTCAGGACCCTGGAGAAATGTCCCAGTGAGGAGTGAAAGAATTGCTGCCATGCCAAAGACCTGGCACAGGGAAATGGAGTGACTGGCTCCACAGCCTAGCGAGCTGTGGGACCCACTTTGCTTTTATCCTCTGGACCCAGTGGGGTTCCCTCCCATGCACTGACGCTGGCAGCAAGTGGGGACAATAAGTTAAGTCACAAGCAGTTTCTTTCAGTCTGCGAAACTGCACCAGGCTGTTAAACTCACTGCCTGGTCCAAAACCCTGCCTCTCAGGCAAATAGCTTCCTGCTACAGTTCCAAGAAGGTGGTGGGGGTCAGGGGTGTCACACTCATCTGTAAGATCTTGTTATGGGGGGTCCTACCTTGCTCAAGACCAGAGTGCCAATCCCCAGTCTGAGATTCTCAAACCAGCGATTGTCACTGGTGCTAGCTGGCATGTACCCAAGCAATTCGCTAGAATCTAGGAAAAGGAATGGTCTCTTGGTGCTCAGGTCTGGGAGCATGTTTAGTACATTTCCCAGTGCTGTTCCTTCTCATAGTCTCCTGACTGCTCCCCAAGTCAGATACAGGGCTTGGGAGGGTCAAGGAGCTCTCCTGTGGCCTGGATTGCCTGGCTTCCCAGTGGGAATGTATATCACAGAGACACTCTCCCTCTCATTCACTGGGCTTTCATTCATGATTCTCCACTGGGCCTCACCATGTGGGATACTGTCCATCTTCTTTTCCCAGTATACAAAGTTTTATTTCACTTTTATGTTGAACTCCTGTGTTCTTCCTTGGATAAAAATTTTCAGTGTGAATCTCTATATACTATTTTTCTATTTTCCAAGTGGGTGAGGTGTGCTGGCAAAATCTGCATTCTGCCATCATTTTTTGGCTTCCAGGATGTCCTGGCATCCTGCCTAGTAATCTGATTCCTTCAAGCCACAGGTGACAAATGCTTCGTAAGAGTCACCTGGGGTCTCCAGAATCTCAGGAGAAGGAGCAATAGCCAAAGGACTCTGAGCCATACGCACTGAATTTAAATTGATCATTTTAGTGAAATATTTTTGTTACCAATTGTACCTTTTTGTCCCCTTTCTACCTTGGCTTCTTTTGAGAAATAATGTAGAATTTGGGGATAACTTATTTTTTTCTATCTACTAATTGTTATATACATATCATTTTACTACCTTTAGTAGCTGTCCTAAAAAATACACCATGCATCTTAATCTATTATTACAATCTAATACAAATCATTACTTATACCAGTTCTAAACAATGGTTGAAATTTTAAACATTTTAATTTTACTTACTCCTTCCTGCTTTTGGTGTTACCATGATCATATATATTTAGTTCTACATATTTTAAGCACATAAAGCATTATACATTTTTGTATAGTCAATATTTATTTATATTTATCTCTATGCTTTTCCTTTCCATTGCCACTTATGCCATCCTGCATCGACACATCGACACGTTTCTTAGTGAGATCATTTTGGACTAACTGAAAATTCCCCTTTAGTCCTTCTTTGAGTGTAGACTGCCTATGTCAATTCTCTCATATATTATTATGTCTAATGGTGTCTTGATTTTCCATCATGTATGATGATATTTCCAGCAGGTATAGCATTATAAGTTGACAAATGTTTAATTTCAGAGCATAAACATGTCATCCTATTGCCTTTCGGCATCTGTCATGCATTTCCACACACCCCTTCTATCATGGATAGAAGGGAAGGAAGCTATGCTGCCTCTTGAATCCTTACACCCTGACATTTTACCAATATCTTTAATAGAATGAGTAATTTTAAAATTTTATTAGACTTTCTATTTTTTCCAGAAAGAGACTGTGTCTACTACAAGCTACTCCATCATAGCCAGGAGAAGCATTAATTTTTGTTTTTAGATTTTAACCCAGTATTTCTTCATGATATTGTTAATTCTTCAACATATCTAAGACAGTTTCACTCAGATAAGTTTTTTCAAATTACATGGACTGCTTTTACTGAAAATAAATGTATCTATTTAAGGAAAATCTGGGCATCCCACACTGTAATCCATAGAATAACCTATCCATTAGCCATGATTTTTCAATTATTTAGTTTCTTCAGAAATATAATGACTCAAAATAAAAGCAATGTCTTTGTGGGTCTAAAAGGTGGATGAGTTTTATTTACTACTGATAATAGAACTATTTAAATACATGTAGCAAAAAAGATGCAAAAGAAACATTTTTTTTTTGGGTCTCTGATCCTCTGATATAAAACCAAAAAACAAGGGTTCAGGAATGCAATTTGAGTGGGATAAATTTATTGACTCTAAAATGCTTTATTAAAAAAAATTGTAGGTACTAAACAATTCACTTGTCCTGCATAATTAATTTAAAATAGACAAGTATAATTTATTAATAAAACCATCTCAAGACGATTAAATACTTTAACTTGCAACCCAATCATCTCTGACGACACAGATACTGTGTCACAATGAAAGAACTCCCTGTTGGAATTTCCATGTGATTACCAAAAGGCTTGAATGAGCAATGGCTATTCTTTTTTTAAAAAAGGAAAGCAATAGGATAAATAATCTTGTCTAAACTATTATTGAGCTTCCCATTTAATCCATAATAATCAATGGCAAATAGTCTGCTACATCAGTAGAAGCATGGGCACCCTACCAAGTTATTGCCTTATCAAAACTAATATTCCTACATTCTATCTAGGTGTTGCCTTATCAACACTAAGATATCTCAAACTTCAGCATATATAAGAATCACCTAGGAAGCTTATAAATGCAGATGTCTGATTCATACACATTGGATATATTTTGAGAAAATCTTCAGTAAATTCTGATACACATAAGAGTTTTAAAACCATGGCCATAGTTTAAAAAGAAAAAAATAGGAAGTGCAACTGGGGTATTATGTCAAAGAATGTCATTTAACCTACAAGTTTTATGTTTTTATTTTTTTGAAAGAAATTCGCAGAAATAAAATGGGGGAAAGTTGAATATACAAGCTATACAAAAACAGAAATAATAGAAATTGCAAAGTAGGCCAGGCATGGTGGCTCACACCTGTAATCCCAGCACTTTGGGAGGCCAAGATGGAGGATCATGCGGTCAGGAGATAGAGAACATCCTGCCCAACATGGTGAAACCCCATCTCTATTAAAAACACAAAAAATTAGTCTGGTGTGGTGGTGCATGCATGTAATCCCAGCTACTCGGGAGGCTGAGACAGGGGAATCGCTTGGGCTCAGGAGGCAGAGGTTGCAGTGAGCTGATATCGTGCCACTGTACTCCAGCCTGGCGACAGAATAAGACTCCATCTCAAAAA
>NW_016107587.1:138793-151772 GCF_001604975.1 Cebus imitator | reverse complement strand
TGGTGCGATCTCGGCTCACCGCAACCTCCGCCTCCTGGGTTCAGGCAATTCTCCTGCCTCAGCCTCCTGAGTAGCTGGGATTACAGGCACGCACCACCATGCCCAGCTAATCCTTTGTATTTCCAGTAGAGACGGAGTTTCACCGTGTTGACCAGGATGGTCTCGATCTCCTGACCTCGTGATCCACCCGCCTCGGCCTCCCAAAGTGCTGGGATCACAGGCTTGAGCCACCGCGCCCGGCCCAACAAAATTCTTTTAAAAACAATGTAATATTTGCCTGATCTTTGGTTGTAGTATATTATATAATTTATAAAATTATAAAACATTGATAATTCAGAAATTTAACTAAAACGCTCTTTAAAGTGCCAAAACTGATTAATAAAATGAAGTATATAATAAGCAATGCTAAATGTGAAGTCACAGAGAAGCTTTTCAGTATAAATCAATTTAAAAATACTAAATAAGTTAGGAAGAAGAAAAATAATTTAGGTAGAAATGGTAAGTCTTCACTAGTTGATAAGGAAACAGGCTTTGTCTGCCACCTAGAAATAAAACTTAAATGGCTAAAGAATGATAAGGTTGGGTGTGCTGGCTCACGTCTGTAATCCCAGGACTTTGGGAGGCCAAGGCGGGCAGATCATGAGGTCAAGAGATTGAGAGCATCCTAGCCAACATGGTGAAACTCTGCCTCTACTAAAAATAAAAAAATTAGCTGGGCATGGTGGTACATGTCTGTAGTCCCAGCTATTCAGGAGGGTGAGGCAGGAGAATCACTTGAACCCAGGAGGCGAAGGTTGCAGTAAGCTGAGATTGAACCACTGCACTCCAGCCTGGCAACAGAGCGAGACTGCCACGCGCACACGCGCGCGTGTACACACACACACACACACACACACACACACACACACACACAAACGATATCCAAAGGAAAAGAACAAATCTGATGCTTAATCTACTACTGAGATTTACTTTACTGAGAAAGTAAACGGACTTCCCTTATGTCATACACAAGCTTTGTCCTCAATCTTGTTTGTTAAATATAAACATGGTATATCTTTTTATTCTACACAGAAGTCATTTTACAAGATATCTTATATATTTTATGAGCTCATCATTATTTTATCTAGTATTCAGTTGCATACTTGAACAGATTTTAAGTTCATTTAGTATGTTAATTTTGTCTTTTAACTAGTGTTATCCTAATTTAAAACACAAGGTAATTTATTAAATCATTTTCTATTCAGAGAATGATTTAAATATCTTTTTGAGTTGTTATACGCTTTTCTAAAATTTTAGGGTGATGGCCTTCTGTAAAATTGACACAAATTATTACTATCCTATGGAGTCCTAAATGTAACTGAATCTTGCTTCATAACTTACAAAAATGTTAAAACAAAGATAATTGTACATTAAAATGTTTATTAACCGTAAGATGGCACAAAATAAAATTTGGCAACTCACTAGTTAATGATGATGAGCCCATAAAATCCAAAAAATAAATTTTATTTTATTTAAGCAAAATCCCACCACCCGCCATAAACCTGATGCTCATTCATGTTGTTGCTTGGATGGTGCTTGCTATCCTGGTATCCTACCTCAAATAACTACCTCAAGACTGAAAGACATGTCTCACCAAGAAGGCCGTATCATAATTACATTGAACCTCTGTGATCTATCCCACTACTAACTCAGTTTTCATTATATAATCTTCATGTATTTTTTTCCCCTTCAGTTTAGCAGTCTCTCGTTCCCTAATTGTTTCATGGATACATCTCTTAAATATCTAAGCTCTGTGGGCAGAGATCAAATATTCAGGAGAACGAAATACTATTTCAGAGACAGAAAATATTTTTGAGATTCATGTTAAATTTTCTCATATACTTCTTATTTTGGGAATAACACAATTAATTAGCTTGATCAAATAGTGCAGCACATAAGTTAACACTCATTACATGGTGAAATTAGAAAATATCACAATTGTGCTGTTACCCAAATGTTTAAAACACACAAAAAAATTTTAATGGTAAAATTATTTGTAATTCTGACATTCAAATCTACTACTTCACTTGAAAAAGCTATGTTTGGCAATTACAAAATACTTATAATTAATGAGATGCAAATATTTTAACAATTTTAGTTTAAGTCTTTTTTGAATAATGCTAAAAATGCATGCAACAGACAGCTAAACTACTATGTTCCAGTTTATTTTTTGGCTATTTCTATGATTTTCTTTATCCTTATCTTTGTTCTGGAGCAATATATATATATATATATATATATATATATATATGTGTGTGTGTGTGTGTGTGTGTGTGTGTGTGTGTGTATATCATATATAATATATATATTATATATGATATATATAATATATATTATATATATTATATATATATTATACATATAATATATATTATATATATAATATATATATTATATATGATATACACACACACACACACACACACACACACATATATATATATATATATACATATATAATCACTGATTCTTGAAAGTTACAAAGTTAATAGTTAGAAGTTATTTATTTAATTTGTATTATATTTCCTAACATACCTTTGTAGTATATTTTTGTAAAAGTTCATATGTTTAAGCAATAACAAAACACACACACAAAATTTAAAAGATAAATCTAGCCAAATCAAAGAAAACAAATTAAAAGGAATATTTAGTGGTCTATTTTATGAAAAGCGTTTTAATCTAATGTAAACTGCAGAAAGAAAGGAGTAAAGAACAGTCAGAAATGCCTAAATGAGAATGATATTGCCATGACTTGGATATGGTTTGTTTGTTCCCACAAAATCTCATGTTGAGAATTCCCAATGTGGGTTGGGAGGTGAGGCATGGTGGGAACGGTTTGCGTCAGGGGAGCAGGTCTCTCATGAATAGATTAATATCCTCCCTCATGGGTGACCAGGTTCTAATTCCATTAGTTTCTTGTGAGAGCTGGTTGTACAAAAGATCCTGGCACCTCCCCCTTTCTCTGGCTTCCTCTCTCACCATGTGATTTCTGCACACTGAGGCTCCCCTTCACCTTCTGCCATAGGTGGAAGCAGACTGAGGCCCCCACTGAATGCCCGATTTCAAACTTTTCAACAATGATAATCATGAGACAAACTTTTTTCCTTCATAAACTCTCCAGGCTTAAGTATTCTCTTGTGGCAATATGAAACATACAAAGTCAGGTATAAATTTAGTGATATTAGTATAAAATTTTTAAAGTCTTTTAAGGCTGAAAATTAATTGGCCCATTAATCTCTCAATAATAAAAATGCGAAGACTTTGAATTCATGTGCTCAACCTAAGTCAATAGCCTCTACAGAAGTCTCTTCTATGGTAAAGAAGAAAAAGAGAGAATAAATGTCAGAGAGCAGCTCAGATCCTGTAGTGCTAGGACCAAAAGATAGAAAAAAAAAATTGGTAATAAAGTAATTCATATACTTATTTCAAAAGGAAGGAAAAAGTCACAAAGATATCTACTATAGACTATGCAAACCTAAACTCATCAATAATTGATTCCAAAAGACATATTATTTGGCTCTTTTTAAGGTAAGGAATTCTAAGTGACTCATAACTATTTTTGTGTTTCCTCCCAGAAAACTGCCTAATGCTCCTCAACTCTCTTGCTGTAATATTAATTCCAAGGCCAAAATCAAGCAGACTGTTTTTAATTTCACATCTTTAGATTGACATAGTCTTTTCAAATAGACTACCTTAAATAAACTATGAAAAAATACCAAAATGATAGTAAAAATAAGTGATAGGCATTCACTTAGGCTAATATAAAACATGAAATCATAGTTCATTACATACCACAGCACTCAGGACATTTTGGATGTTGCATGTCATTCATTCCATACCCTGGAAAGCAGCGATTAATCCAAACCATTTGGAGAGTACCTTCAATGTAGTATATTTCAGGCAATGGTTCTGCACGTCTGCCAAGAGCTTCTACTTGTTGATTAAAAAATCTCTCTATGAGATTTTTAGCCTGAAATATAAATAAAATTTGATAAAAATTATTAGCTATAAAAATATAATTTTAAAACAAATAAGGATGCATGTGGAGTTAGAGTTTGAGGAAAACAAACTCTCAAGGTTTTTACGTTTTCTTGCACTCACAGAATATAAATAAAACACAAGAAACTGAAAAGATGTCTTTAATACACATCAAATATTTCTAAATGTACGTCTAATTTCAATGCAAAAAAATCATTTGAAGACATAACCAAGCTTTTTGGTCTCTTTGTATTTTGAATAATATATGGATAAGTAACTGAGTAAAATCAAGAAAGCTATTTGAAATTTATTGAATGGTAAGAAATGTATAGTACTTTAAAAATGTATTTTAAGCATCTGTAAGAAGCATACCCTGAGGCACAACATTCACTCTTTTCACAAAGGAAAATTTAGTTTAAAAACATGAGACAATATAACATATTACAACTTTTAGCTCTGTTTCAAAAATTAAGTCTAAATAATAATAAAGTATCATCTGATCTATACTCATCTTTATGTTTATAATAATTAGACTGACTTGCCTCCTAAAATTAACAAGAGGCTTATTCTCTATGACTGCTACAATCTACACATTAAAGTATGAGGTATGGTCATAACTTCAAACAGCTACCAGCTAGTTAGTTCTACTCCATTCTGCCATACTAACTTGCACCTCCAATCTGGTTAGGAGCAGGAACAAATGGACAACACAGGCTGATCTATAACCACTAATGGTGCACCTCATGTCTACTGAGTTCTTCCAATATCTTGTAAATTACACTCCTTCCATTACAATTTCTATAATGTCCACACTTGACCATGCAAAAACACCCACAGAGGATGATAAAACAACTTTGTTTCATGCATAATTTAAAATATCGCATAAAATTATTTTCAGGTTGTGTGTATAAGGCAGTGGTTCCCAACCTTTTCAGCACAAGGGAATGGTTTTATGGAAGACAATTTTTGCAAGGACCAGGGTGGCAGGATGGTTTCAGGATGAAACTGTTCCATTCTAGATCATTAGGCATTAAGATTCTCATAAGGGGGATTCCCCCAAGATGGCCTTATAAGAACAGCTCTAGAGTGTATTTCCCAGTGAGATTGAAGTAGAAGGCGAGTGATATCCCCATTTCCAACTTAGGTACCAGGTTCATTTCAATAGGACTGGTTGGACAGTGGGTGTAGCCCAAGGAGGATAAACCAAGACAGGGCAGGGTGCTGCCTCACTTGGGAAGTGCAACTGACTGGAGGATCGGGGACTGTCCCCCTGCCCCCCAATAGCACTCTGGTTCAGATACCATGTTTCTCCCATGGCCTCTGCAAACCACAGTCCAGGAGATCCCCAGCGGGCTGAAAAGGCCTGTGAGTAAACAGCACAGATCTGAGTGGCAGCTCCAGCCAGCGCCGGTTGTCAGCACAGATCTGGGCAGACATTTTGACTAGCACCGAGAGCACCTGTGGGACGGAGCTACCCGCTCCCCAGAAAGAGGGGGCGCTGAAAGCAGAGAGACAGGTGATAGGCTGGGTGGGTCCCACCCCCACATAAACAAGCAAACTGAAGCCTTCTCACTTGAGAGTTTCACAGCCAACACATAAGTTTGAGCCCGACCTAGGACGATTGAGCCTGATGGGGTGAAGGGCATCCGCCATTGCTGAGGTGGGTCTAAACCTACCTGTGTAAACAAAAGCCAGAGGAAGCCTACACAGCAGCTGGAATGAGGCTGTGACAGCCCAGCAGTGCCTCTGCAGGCAGACAAGGGACAGACTGCCTCCTCAAGTGGCTCCTCAACCCCTGTATACCCAAAAAGTCACCTCATACAGGAGAGCTCTGGATGACACCTGGGGGGCACCCTTCTGGGATGAAGCTACCAGAGGAAAGATCAGGAAGCAATCCTTTCTGCTCAGCAAACCCCACAGGTGATTCCTAGGCAAGCAAGGTCTGGAGTGGACCTGCAGCAGTCCTACAGCAAAGGGACCTGACTGTTAGAAGGAAAACTAAAAAACAAAAAGAAATAGTTTCAACATCAACAGAAAGAATGTCCACTCAGAGACCCCATTCAAAATGCCCAACTTCAAAGATCAAAGGTAGATAAATCCATAATGATAGGAAGAAACCAGCACTAAAGGATGAAATGAACAGAGACTAGAATGCCTATCCTCCCCCAAGGGCTCACCAAGGGATCAGAACTCCTCACCAGCAAGGGAACAAAACAGGATGGAGAATGAGTTTGATGAATTGACAGAAGCAGGCTTCAGAAGGTGGATAATAACAAACTTCTCTGAGCTAAAGGAACATGTTCTAACCCAATGCAAAGAAACTAAAAACCTTGAAAAAAAGTTAGACAAAATGCTAATTAGAATAACCAGCTTAGAGATGAACATAAACGACTTGATAGAGATGAAAAACACAGCACGAGAACATCAAGAAGCATACATAAGTTTCAATAGCCAAATCAATCAAGCAGAAGAAAGGATATCAGAGACTAAAGAGCAACTCAATGAAATAAAACAGGAAGGCAAGATTAGAGAAAAGAGAGTAAAAATAAATGAACAAAGCCTCCAAAAAATATGGGATTATGTGAAAAGACCTAATTCTACACTTATAGGTGTACCTCAATGTGATGGAGAGAATGAACCCAAGCTGAAAAACACTCTTCAGGTTCTCATCCAGGAGAATTTCCCAAACCTAGCAAGGCAGGCCAACATTCAAATTCAGGAAATACAGAGAAAACCACAAAGATATTCCTCAAGAAGAGCAACCCTAAGGCACATAATTGTCAGATTCACCAGGGTTGAAATGAGGGAAAAAATGCTAAGGGCAGCCAGAGGGAAAGGTTGGGACACTCACAAAGTGAAGCTCATCAGACTCACAGGGGTTCTCTTGGCAGAAACCCTACAAGCTAGAAGAGAGTGGGGGCCAATATTCAATATCCTTAACGAAAATGACTTTCAACCCAGAATTTCCTATCTAGCCAAACTAAGCTTCATAAGAGAAGGAGAAATAAAATCCTTTACAGACAAGCAATTGCTGAGAGATTTCATCACAACCAGAACTGCCTTACAAGAGCTTCTGAAAGAAACACTAAACATGGAAAGCAACAACCAGTACCAGCCACTGCAAAAATGTACCAAATTGTAAAGACCAATGAATCAATGAAGAAACTGCATCAACTGATGGACAAAACAACCAGCCAGTAACAAAATGGCAGGATCAAACTCACACATAACAATGTTAATGTTAAATATAAACGGCCTAAATGCCCCAATCCAAAGACACAGACTGGCAAGCTAGATAAAAGTCAAGACTCATTGGTGTGCTGTACTCAGGAGACCCATCTCACATGCAAAGACACACATAGACTCAAAATAAAGGGATGGAAGAAGATTGACCAAGCAAATGGAGAGCAAAAAAAAAGCAGGGGTTGCAATCCTACTCTCTGATAAAACAGACTTTAAATCAATAAAGATCAAAAGAGACAAGGAAGGGCATTCCATAAAGATAAAAGGATCAATGCAACAAGAAGAGTTAACTATCCTAAATTTATATTTACCCAATACAGGAGCACCCAGATACATATAGCAAGTTCTTAATGACCTACAAGAGACTTAGACTCCCACACAATAATAGTGGGAGACTTTAACACTCCATTGTCAATATCAGACAGAACAACGAGACAGAAAACCAACAAGAACATCCAGGACTTGAATGCAGATCTGGACCAAGCAGACCTAATAAACATCTGCACAACTCTCCACCCCAAAACCACAGAATGTACACTCTTCTTAGCACCACATCATACTTACTCTAAAACTGACCACATAATTGGAAGTAAATCACTCCTCAGCAAATGCAAAAGAATAGAAATCGTAACAGTCTCTCAGACCAGAGTGCACACAACTTAGAGCTCAGTATTGAGAAACTCACCCCAAACCACACAACTATATGGAAACTCAACAACTTGCTCCTGAATGATGACTGGATAAACAATGAAATGAAGGCAGAAACAAATGTTCCTTGAAACCAATGAGAATGAAGACACAACATACCAGAATCTCTGGGACACATTTAAAGCAGTGTCTAAAGGGAAATTTATAGCAATAAATACCCACATGAGAAGTGAGGAAAGATCTAAAATCGACACACTATGGTCAAAATTGAAAGAGCTAGAGAAGCAAGATCAAAAAAATTGAAAAGCTAGCAGAAGACAAGAAATAACTAAGATCAGAGCAGAACTGAAGGAGACAGAGACACAAAAACCCCTTCAAAAAAAATCAATAAATCCAGGAGCTGGTTTTTTGAAAATATCAACAAAATAGATAGATTGCTAGCCAGGCTAATAAAAAAAGAAGAGAGAGAAGAATCAAAGAGATGGAATAAAAAATGATAAAGGGGATATCACCAACGAGTCCACAGAAATACAAACTACCATCAGAGATCACAACAAACAACACTATGCTCATAAACCAGTACACCTAGAAGAAATTGATAAATTCCTGGATGCTTACACCCTCCCAAGCCTAGACCAGGAAGAAGTTCAATCCCTGAATAGACCAATAACAAGGTCTGAAGTTGAGGCAGCAATTAATACCCTACCAAACAAAAAAAATCCAGGTCCAGATGGGTTTACAGCCAAATTCTACCAGACATACAAAGAGGAACTGGGACCATTTTTTCTGAAACTATTCCAAACAATACAAAAAGAGGGAATCCTCCCTAACTCGTTTTATGAGACCAACATTATCCTGATACAAAAACCAGGCAGAGACACAACTGAAAAAGAAAACTTCAGGCCAATATGCATGATGAACATCAATGCAAAAATCTTCAGTAAAATACTGGCAAACCAAATGCAACAGCATATCAAAAAGCTTATCCATAACGATCAAGTCAGATTAATCCTGGGGATACAAGGCTGGTTCAACATACACAAATCTATAAACACAATCCATCACATAAACAGAACCAAGGACAAAAACCACATGATCATCTCAATGGATGCAGAGAAGGCCTTCAACAAAATTCAACAGCCCTTTATGCTAAAAACTCTCAATAAACTAGATATCAATGGAATGTATCTCAAAATAATAAAAGCTATTTGTGACAAACGCACAGCCAATATCATACTGAATGGGCAAAAACTGGAAGCATTCCCTTCGAAAACCGGCACTAGACAAGGATACCTACTCTCATCACTCCTATTCAATATAGTATTGGAAGTTCTAGCCAGAGCAATCAGGCAAGAAAAAGAAATAAAGGGTATCCAATTAGGAAAAGAGGAAGTCAAATTGTCTCTATTTGCAGATGACATGATTGTATATTTAGAAGACCCTATTGTCTCAGCCCAAAATCTACTTAAGTTGATAAGCAGCAAAGTCTCAGGATACAAAATCAATGTACATAAATCACAAGCATTCCTATACATCAGTAACAGACTAACAGAGAGCCAAATCATGAGCAAATTCCCATTCACAACAGCTACAAAGAGAATAAAATACCTAGAAATACAAGTAACAAAGGATGTGAAGGACCTCTTCAAGGAGAACTACAAACCACTGCTCAAGGAAATAAGAGAGGACAAAAACAGATGGAAAAACATTCTATGCTCCTGGTTAGGAAGAATCAGTATCATAAAAATGGCCATACTGCCCGAAGTAATTTATAGATTCAACATTAGCCCCATCAAGCTACCACTGACCTTCTTCACAGAACTGGAAAAAAACACCTTAAACTTCATATGGAACCAAAAGAGAGCCCATATGGCCAAGACAATTCTAGGCAAAAAGAACAAAGCTGGAGGTATTACACTACCTGACTTTGAACTATACTACAAGGCTACAGTAATCAAAACAGCATGGTACTGTTACCAAGACAGAGATAGAGACCAATGGAACAGAACAGAGGCCTTGAAGGCAACACCACACATCTAAAACCATCTGATCTTTGAGAAACCTGACAAAAACAAGCAACGGGGAAAGGATTCCCTGTTTAATAAATGGTGCTGGGAAGACTGGCTGGCCGTGTGCAGAAAGCAGAAACTGGACCCCTTCCTGACACCTTACACTAAATAACTCCAGATGGATTAAAGATTTAAGCATAAGACCTAACACCATAAAAACCCTAGAAGAAAACCTAGGCAAAACCATTCAGGACATAGGCATAGGCAAGGACTTTATGACTAAAACACCAAAAGCAATGGCAACAAAAGTCAAAATCAACAAATGGGATCTAATTAAACTTAAGAGTTTCTGCACAGCAAAAGAAACAATCATCAGATTGAACAGGCAACCAACAGAATTGTAAAAAAATTTTGCAATCTACCCATCTGACAAAGGGCTAATATACAGAATCTACAAAGAACTAAAGCAGATATAACAGAAACAAATCCATTTAAAAGTGGGTGAAAGATATGAACAGATAGTGTTCAAATGAAGACCTTTATCATGTTTTCAAAGAAACATGAAAAAACTGTTTATCATCACTGGTCATTAGAGAAATGCAAATCAAAACCACATTGAGATACCACCTCATGCCAGTTAGAATTGCGATCATCAAAAATCTGGTGACAACAGAAGCTAGAGAGGATGTGGAGAAATAGGAACACCTTTATACTGTTGGTGGGAGTGTAAATTAGTTCAACCACTGTGGAAGACAGTGTGGCAATTCCTCAAGGATCTAGAAATAGAAATTCCATTTGACACATCAACCCCATTACTGGGTATATACCCAAAGGATTATAAATCATTCTTTTATAAAGACACATGCACATATATGTTCATTGTGGCACTGTTTACCATAGAAAAGACCTGGAACCAACCCAAATGCCCATCAATGACAGACTAGACAAGGAAAATGTGGCACATGTACACCATGGAATACTATGCAGCCATAAAAAGTGATGAATTCGTGTCCTTTGTAGGGACATGGATGAATCTAGAAACCATAATTCTCAGCAAACTGACACAAGAACAGAAAACCAAACACCAAATGTTTTCCTTCATAGGTGGGTGTTGAACAATGAGAACACATGGGCACAGACAGGGGAGAATCACACACTGGGGTCTGTTGGGGGATAGGAGGCTAGGAAAGGGACAGCGAGGGGTGGGGACATTGGGGAAGGATAACATTGGTAGAAATGTCTGATGTAGTTGATGAGGGGATGGAGACAGCAAACCACAATGGCATGTGTGTACCTATGCAATAATCCTGCAAAATCTGCACATGTATCCCAGAACTTAAAGTACAATTAAAAAAAAAAAAAATCTCATAAGAATCTTGCAACCTAGATCCCTTGCATGTGCAGTTCACAATAGGGTTTGTGATTCAATGAGAATCTAATGCTGTCACTGATCTGACAGGAAGTGGAGCTCAGGCAGTAACGTTTGCTTCCTGCCACTCTCTTTCTGCTGTGTGGCCTGCTTCCTAACAGGCCATGGACTGGTACTGGTCCGAGGCCTGTGGAGTGGGGACCCATAGAATAAGGTATATATAAAACATAACTAAATTTTCTATTTACATTTGGGTCCCATCCGCATGATATCTCATTATACATATAGGCAAATGCAGCAGGTCCTCAAATAATGTCCTTTCTTTCAATGTCATTTTGTTATAATGTTGAAGAGAAAATAATGCTTCCTAGCTAGGCCACTGTTCATGTGAAGTCTGCATGTTCTCCCCATGTCTGCATGAGTTTTCTCCAGGTACTCTGGTTTCCACCCACATTCCAAAGATGCAAGTTACATTAACTGGCATGGCTAAATTATCCCCCAAGGAGTGAATGTGGATGTGTGTGAGAGCACCCTGTGACGCAACGTACAATCCTGTACAGCGCTGGTTTCCACCTTGAGCCCTGAGCTACCTGAATAGGGTCCAGCCACTTGTTACACTGAACTGGAACAAGCAAATAATTATCATACTTGTTTTTGTTACTCTTTCTGAAATATACACATTTCTCACATTTATTTCAATGTATAATATTAGAAATGTTTTGGGTCTTTATTTAGATATATGGTGATATTTTTATAACCAGAAATATGCCAAAGGAACTTGACCCTTGTTTACAGCATTTAGCCTGTGATAAAATTTGTTTTGTTATATGTCATTTTGCTTAAGGTTGAAGTTTGCAGAATCCTATTGATGAAATTAAGGGAGGACTTTCCGTATTTCAAAATCTGAAAATATCTGAAATCTAAAATACTTCTGGTTCTAACCATTTCAGATAAAGGATACTCAAAATATGTATAAATATGTTATGAAATTAATTGCATTTAAATTTGAAACTATAATTAAAAGTGTCAGGAGACACATTCCTAATCATTCAGCTTCCTAATATCCCATGCCCAAAACAAACAAACAAGCAAAAATAAAAAATAAAAAATCCTAAATGAAGTTAGACCTGAGAAAACCTAGTGATAGATGCAGGAGGCAAGTAAGGGAGGATCCCTGGAAAATATCTGACCCGCCCCACAAGTGTTTACATCAGAGGCTTTTGTGCAGATGCAAAGTCTTGTCTGTGCATGCCTGCAACAGACTGGGGGCCTGCCTGCACACTGGGAAATGGGTGGAGCCACTGGGGATTCATGCCTTATGCAGCAAGAAGGGGCCTGGCCTTTTCAGCTTGTATGTGTGGCCTGGTATTCAATCTGTGAGGTGGGAGCCTGTTGGCAGAATCCCTTTTTTTCCACTGAGAGCTTTCGTGTTACGACCGGTCTGTCGGAATCAATCATGGTCCTAAGTCGAGCACTAGCTGTGTGATATTGTGCTGGCCTAGAGCCAGAACCAGAGCAAAACTATTTTATAAAATGCAAAACTGTTTTTAGATAAGTTGAAATGGCTGCCCCATTCTCCTTACAATAACTACTGTCCTTGGCCTCTGTAAATAGAACTGCCAGTTTGTCTTCAAAACTATGTAAAGCTGCTTACCTTTTCTTATCAGTAACTGCTCTCTGTGGCCCTAATGTG
>NW_016107587.1:93285-134543 GCF_001604975.1 Cebus imitator | reverse complement strand
TGCTAAAACCAGGCACACAGGACTATCGGCCTGTGCAGGACTTGAGGGAGGAGAATAAACGGGTAGAAACTGTTCATCCTACAGTTCCAAATCCGTACACCCTCCTAAGTCTCTTGGATCCAGAACACCACCATTACACTGTCTTGGATCTTAAGGATGCATTCTTTTGCATCCCACTAGCCCCTGTTAGCCAGCCTATATTTGCTTTTGAATGGACTGACCCTGATACTGGAGTCTCGGGGCAACTCACTAGGAGAAAACTGCCTCAGGGGTTCAAAAACTCCCCCACTCTGTTTGATGAGGCACTTAGCCAAGACCTTGCTGCCTTCCGAGCTGAGTTCCCAGAGTGTACCCGACTCCAATACGTGGATGACTTACTCTTGGCTACAAAAACCCAGGAAGCCTGTAAAGAGACCACTCAGTCATTATTAAAAACCCTGCAGACTTTGGGGTACCGGGTCTCAGCTAAAAAGGCCTAACTCTGCCAGTCAAAAGTGACTTACCTGGGCTATGTTATAGAGAAGGGCAACCGGGCACTGGCACCCAGCCGAGTCCAAGCAGTGCTGCAAATACCCAACCCTACCACAAAATGCCAAGTTTGAGAATTTCTCGGGGCAGTAGAGTACCGCAAGCTATGGATTTTGGGATTTGCTGAGATAGCCAAGCCCCTGTATGCCTGCGCTGGAGGAAATCAGCCCTTGATATGGACAGAGGTGGAGCAACAGGCTTTTGACAAGCTCAAAACTGCCCTGACTGCAGCCCCAGTCTTGGCCTTGCCAGTCATCTCTAAACTTTTCCAGTTGTTTGTGCATGAAAAACAGGGAGTCGCTAAGGGGGTGCTCACCCAGACATTGGGACCCTGGTCCAGGCCAGTTGCCTACCTTTCAAAAAGACTTGATCCCGTAGCCTCTGGGTGGCCAGCTTTTTTGAGGTCGGTGGCAGCTACAGCCCTGTTAGTCAGGGAGGCGAACAAACTGACTTTGGGGCAGGAGTTGAACTTAGTGGCACCCCACGCGGTGGAGTTGCTATTCCGTGGAGCTACGGGAAAATGGATGTCTAATGCCTGCATAGCCAAATACCAGGCCTTACTTTTGGACCAGCCCCACATAAAATTTTCAAAAACCACAGTTTTAAACCCCGCCACACTGCTACCCGACAGCGAGCCAGAGAAGCCCATACATGACTGCCAACAGACAATAGATGTCCATGCTGCACGACCCTCACCGACGTCCCCCTGCAGAACCCAAAGGAGGTACTGTATACAGATGGCAGCAGTTTCATGGTCGACAGAGTCAGGTACGCCGGGGCAGCTGTGGTCACTCTAGAGCGAGTTATCTGCCCAGGCTCTTCCACACAGAACCTCAGCCCAAAAGGCAGAACTTATAGCTTTAATAAAGGCCTTGGACTGGGCGGAGGAAAAAATTGTTAACATCTACACAGATAGCTGGTATGCTTTTGCTACAGCCCATGTGCATGGTGCCATTTGTAAAGAAAGAGGGTTGCTTACCTCAAAGGGAAAAATCATCAAAAACAAAGAGGAAATCCTAGCTCTACTAGAAGCTATATGAAAGCCTAAGGCAGTGGCATTAATGCTCTGCAAAGGACACCAGAAGGGAGATTCACCAGATGCAAGGGGAAATAGGGCAGCTGAACTACACGCCAGACAGGCAGCCTTGGGGCCAGTAAAACCTCTGACTCTTCTTGTGACTCTGCCGGCCCCAACCCTGCCTCCTACCCCGATGTATTTGCCTGAGGAAGAAAACTTTGCCAAAGAACAGGGAGGATGGCAAGATTCCACAGGATGGTGGATTCTACCGGACACAAGGATTGTGCTACCCGAGGCTCTACGACAGGCTCTAGTTAAGGACACACACCAGGCCACTCACTTAGGACAAACAAAACTCACCGAGCTGCTGAGGGCCAGATATTACATTCCACACTTACATGAGATTGTTAGGGAAACTACTACTCGTTGTGAAGTTTGTGCCAGGGTAAATCCAGGAGGCAGTAGGCCTAGTCAGGCAGGGATAAGACTCAGGGGTACTAGCCCAGGGGAACACTGGGAGGTAGATTTTACTGAAATAAAGCCCCCAGCGTGCGGCTATAAGTACCTCCTTGTGTTTGTAGACACTTTCTCTGGATGGGTCGAGGCTTTTCCTACTAGGTCAGAAACCGCACTGGTGGTAGCGAAAAAATTGTTACAGGACCTGGTTCCTCGGTTCGGCTTGCCCCTGACACTGGGATCAGATAATGGCCCTGCATTTACAGCTCAGGTTTCACAGGGCCTGGCAAAGCCGTGGGCATATCCTGGAAACTGCACTGTGCCTATCGCCCCCAGAGTTCAGGGCAGGTTGAAAGGATGAACCGGACCATAAAGGAAGCTTTGACAAAATTCATTCTGGAAACCGGTGAAAACTGGGTCAACCTGCTTCCTTTTGTTCTCCTCCGTACCCCATGTACTCCCTATAAAAAAAGCTTTACTCCTTTTGAAATTATGTTTGGAATAATACTCCCTTACTCCCCAGACTTGCGCCTTAAGTCCTTGCAGGCACTCCAGTCTGTTCAGTCCCAGGTGCACTCGCTCATCAGGGGAACTCGACCTACCCCAGTGGATTTCACTGACCAGCCGGTACACCGCTTCCAGCCAGGGGATGAAGTCCTGGTGAAGACAGTCACTGCCTCCGGCCTAACTCCTCGCTGGAAAGGACCCTACACTGTAATCCTGGTCACCCCCACGGCAATCAAGGTGGATGGACTGACTGCCTGGATTCACCACTCACAAGTCAAGACTGCCCCCCCAGATGCAGGATGGGAAGCGGTTCCATCCTCAACGGACCCCCCATTACCTTCTCCCTGGACCTCTGTGCCCTCCTGGACCCCCACTTAAATTTCAGGGCAAGTGGAGGTATAGCTAGGTGTGGCAGTTTAGGGGCAGAGCGACAAATCCAGACCATGGGGTTATATCTGTGCCCAAAATCCACCCCGCCAAAAAGATGAAACTGTGGAGACTTAAATGAATTCTTTTGCCCCCATTGGGGTTGTGGAACTATCTCCACTATAACAGGATATACTGCAAACAGAAACTCTCTCATTTTTCTCACCCGAGACCCTCCCGTAAACCCCTGTCTAACATTCCTGCTCACTGGATTAGCAGGACCCTTGGTGCTAATGGTCCTAGGATTAACATTTGGACCATGCCTTTTAAACATGCTCCTCAAATTTATCCAGGAAGAAATAGATTCGGTCAAATTAATGGTTCTGAGATCCAAATATGGGCCCTTGTGTCAAAAAGAGGAAACCTATTAAAGATTTAATACATGTTAAAAGAACAGGGAGGAATGTGATATTGTGCTGGCCTAGAGCCAGAACCAGAGCAAAACTATTTTATAAAATGCAAAACTGTTTTTAGATAAGTTGAAATGGCTGCCCCATTCTCCTTACAATAACTACTGTCCTTGGCCTCTGTAAATAGAACTGCCAGTTTGTCTTCAAAACTATGTAAAGCTGCTTACCTTTTCTTATCAGTAACTGCTCTCTGTGGCCCTAATGTGACAGGCAAGCAGTCCTAACCCATGCCATCTTGGCTCCTGCGACTTGTAATAAGTAACTAAGGTCTGTGATTTCCACCTTAACCAGATAATGTGTAAACAAATGTATATCTTGACTTCTGTAAACCACTTAAGTAACAAACGGAATGACAAAAGTCCCCATCCCTTGGAATGTCCAGAGACCCCCACCCTCATCTCTGCCCAGGAGGTAATTTACAGAATCCACTAGCCCTCGGAATGTCTGAAGCCTTTTCATCCCCATCCCTGCCCCTCACCCCCACTCCCAAGGTGGTTTTTCGGGTATAAAAAATCGTGGCACCCTCCTGTTGCCACCACAGGTTGGAGAGACGTGAGTCCTCTGTGGTCGCCGGCATAAATAAATGACCCTGCAATCTGGCATACTTTTGTCTTGTGATAACTTTCTACACTCGGTCAAATACAACAGCTGTATTTCACTTCTAGGAACACCATCATTAACTAGCCAATGCCATAGGTCTGCATATGTCAGACTATGCTGATCGCTGCCTTGGCTCTGCTGTCCATTAGGGTTACTATGACCACCTTGCCTTTGCTGATTGAGTTTTTACTTGGTCTCTGCTACTGTGGAATCCAATTACTTCCACTGCATTTAGGCTTCCAATTGATTGGCTGTGTTTCAAACTGTAAAGTCTGGCCTACAGAGAAGAGCAATTAACTACAGTATTGAGCTCTTCAAGGATGCTGGACTCTGCTCCCACATTTATTTTTCATAGCATTGGTGAAAGATATGTCTTCTGAGCCCTAACAATGTGAGTGAGTGGGTCTTAAATCACAAATTGACTCCCTAAACCTTTGAATTCCTTTGTCGACATGAACCAAGAGAGATCAGGCATTTCTAATTTCCTTTATAGTGAGCCGACCACCTTTTGACCCATGTTTCAGCCAATCAACCAAACTGTTAGAGCCCCTTCTAACTCCATGAGCTACAATATTAAATGCTGAATGTCTGCTCAGTGAGCCTGTATCAGTAAATTTAGCCTGATCCACCTTTAATATCTAATACCCCATAGGTATTAGATTTTATTGAAATATTCTCACACATTAAATTAATAAATGCTCGAGGCATTTATCAATTTAACCATAGCTCTAACATTCATCCACATACATTTTCCTTAGATTTCTACTTGCACAAATTAGAAAACTTAGTTAATTTGAAGTATAGCCACCTCCCTCATTGGTCACTTTGTGCCTCACCTATAAGGGTCTTCTAGGACTTGAATCCAATTATAGGTCTAGAAGCAAATGGAGGTTTTGGTGTTGTTTCCTGAGGAAAATCAGCATTTTCTTGCATGGCAACTGCCTCAGGGGAAGCCATTACCATGTCCTCAGGCAATGCAGGATTAACCCCATCAGACAGAAGGGGAAGGCAGATACCACCATTGGAAGAGAGGCCTCGCAGTAGATGGGACACCACTGTCATTAGGGCTGAAGAAGCCACTTTCATTGTGGTTAGAGAAGCTACTTGTGCTGGCAAAGAAGCCTCATTAGAATTTGGGGCTAAGTATTTTCAATTTCACCAGAGCCTTGCAAAATGTCCCCATCTCACCTTAAAGGATCCCATTCTTTCTCATTAAATGCCCTAATTTTATCAGTAGGTACCCTGTGAAGTTGAGAGTTCAATTTGCTTTATGTTAGCCAGTCACAGGATGGCATCCTGCATTTGATTTTCAGCCCTGTAGCTATAGGAGATAAGACTCTCCCCTCTTCAGGGCACAACTGGAACTTCTGAGACCACTTATGTGATGCATGAGCTGAGAATTCAAATTGCTTTTGAATCAAAAATTATAACACCACCACGTGATATATATATGTATACACACATCCTTTCCTTTTACTACTTTGTCCAGTGACATTGGGAACAACCAAGAAACATCACTGCAGTCCACAGTTTTTCAAAAATGTTCAGAAGTATCATACAGAATCACCAGGTTCCTTGCTTCTTATAAGTGGTTGACTACAAGTATCCAGTGTACATAATTTTCATATCTCAATAAATACTTAGTACCACAGACTCTCAGTGCTCTCTTTAATACGAAAATCAGAGTCATTAGTATCTTTAAATCTAGTAAGACTAGAGAGTCAATTCCAGATACTCCAGAACCATTTCAGAAAACTTGATCCTTAAAATTCTGCTCCCCTAGAACTACTCTTGGTGCCAAACACTGTCTTAGTTGGGGATCTTCAGAGAAATCGAATCAATAGTGTATGTACATGCACACCACACAAAAATGCGGACACACACATACAGGTTGAGCATCTCTAAATTAAAAATTTGAAATCTTTAATGGTTCAAAATCCAAAACTTTTTGAGCCCTGGCATGAAGCTCATCATAGCAGTTTTGAGTTTCATATTTTTGAGTTAGGAATGCTGAACTGGTAATTTTAACACAAATATTCCCAAATATGAAAAAATCCAAAACCCAAAACACTTCTGGTCCCAAGCATTTTGGATAATAAATACTCAACCTGCTGTATATACATACACAGACACACATGTATATAATAACTCTCCAATTCCTATAATAAATCTCCATATATACATATGTGTATGTGTGTGTCTATATATATGTATATGTATGTGTGTGTGGTATGTGTGTAGTCTATTATCCTGTGATTTTTATGTGTCAACTTGACTGGACCAAAGGATGTCCAGTTGTAGCCAGTATGACATTATTTCATATATATAATGTGAGAAATAAATCTCCAAGATTTACTATGGGAATTTGTTCATGCAATTATGAAGGATAAGAAGCCCCACACTTTACCAGCTGCAAGCTAGCAACCAGGAAAGCCAGTAGTGTAAATTCCAGTCCAAGTCCAAAGGTCTGAGAACCAATGGATGATGGTGTAAGTCCCAATTCAGGTCCTAAGGCCTAAGAATCAGGAGTACTAATGTTTGAAGGAAGGAGAAGGTGGTTTTCCCAGCTCAAACAGAAGCAAATCCACCCTTCCTCTGCCATTCTGTACTATTCAAGCCCTCAGTGGAGTGGATAGTGCCCATCCACATTAGTGAAGGTAATCTTTACTCAGTCGAACAATTCAAATGCTAATCACTTCCAGAAACACTCTTATACACATAGCAGAAATAATGATGTAGCAGCTACAACTGGGTAGCCCAGTCAAGGTGACACATAAAAACCACAAGATAATAAACTATCTTTCTTCTCACCAGATTTTGAAGTAAAAATTATACCACTACCTGATGTGCTCAATGTACACAGAAGAAATTAGTTATTTTTTTTTTAATAGGGACGGTAGATAGAAGTAAATAGATGTAAGGCTTCTACACTTTATTTAAAGTGGTAAAATATCAATACCAGTAGACTGTGATAAGTTGTATATGGATATTACAATTTATAAAATAACTACTATGAAAACTATACAAATAAAAGTAGTCAAAAATGAGGATATCAAAAATTTGAAATTTAATATTCTAATTTCAAGCCTTACTAATTAATTGCAAAGTTGACAATACATAAGGAAGAATCAAATATGCTTTATGATAATTTCTCATTTCCAAGGAAAGAGATGTTGACCATTTTTCTTAAAGAAATTATTAGACATGTATGTCCCTTTCCCAGGCTCAATAAAATACCCCTGAGAGAAAGGAAAATTTAATACTTGATGAATAAAGTAATTGTTTAAAGAACTTTTTGATGACTGCACCAACTTGATTTATATTCCTATTAAATAAGATCTGTAATTAAAAGTATCGAATTATATAAGAGAAGGTCCATAACTTCTACATTAAGGAAAAGCAATGTAAAGCATCTGATGACCTCCAATGCAGGTCTCTCTACCCTGCTACCTGTTCTCCAGCAACTTTGGACTGAAAGCAAAATTTCTTTATACCCATCTCACTACGAAGCATGCTGCATTAACCCAGCAAATCCCAGCTTCATTCACCATCTGGAAGCAGTGCAGGTAATCTCTGCATAATGTTCAGCATTATAGTATTTTGTATGAAATAAAAGAAAAATTAAAAATCCTATAAATTGTTCTTTATCTTTTGACGACCCAGGCTGCAAGGAGCTGATTCATGAACCCATCCCGATTCATATGTTGAAGTCCTAACCCCCAGTACCTCAGAATGTAACAGTATTTGGAAACAAGATCTTTAAAGAGGTAATTAAGTTAAAATGAGGTCTTTAGGCTGCGTCCTAAGCTAATATGGCANAATTGTTCTTTATCTTTTGACGACCCAGGCTGCAAGGAGCTGATTCATGAACCCATCCCGATTCATATGTTGAAGTCCTAACCCCCAGTACCTCAAAAGATATAGGCCCTTAAAGATAAGACCTTTTAAGAGGTAATTAAGGTATAAGGAGACCATTATGGTAGGCCCTAATTTAATATAACTGGTGTTCTCAGAAGAGGAGTTAAGGATGCAGACACATACAAAGAGAAAAGACCATGTGAAGACATGGCCATCTGCATGCCAAAGAGACAGGCCCTTGGCAGAAACCAACCTTGCCAACGCCCTCATCCTGCTCTTCTAGCACCCAGGGCTGTGAGAGTATAATTTCTGTTGTTGGTCTATGTTATAGGCTACAGCAACCCTAGCAAACTAATACATCTTATCTTATTATGCAGAAGTGAAGAACATGCAACTTTGGGGGAAGTTCTACAAAATATTACCATGACAAAACCAGAGACTTCAAAGAACCTCACCTTATGAGGTGTACAGCATTTGCTATGACAGAAACCTAAAATTTTCTCCTGAAACTTTTTTTTTTTTTTTTTTTTTGAGAGGGAGTCTGTCTCTGTCGTCCAGGCTTCAGTGCAATGGCATGATCTTGGCTCGCTGCAACCTCTGCCTCCCGGGTTCAAGCAATTCTCCTGCTTCAGCCTCCTGAGTAACTGGGATTTCAGGTGCCTACCACCATGCCCAGCTAATTTTTATGTTTTTAGTATATATGGGGTTTTACCATGTTGGCCAGGCCGGTTTTGAACTCAGGTGATCTGCCTGCCTCGGCCTCCAAAAGGGCTGGGATTACAGGTGTGAACCATCGGCCCTGGCCTTCTAGGAACTTTTTAACACTTGGAGACAAAAACTTTAAACAATACAAGGCAGAAAAAATTGAACACATTTTCCTTATTCTTTGCACTCTCATCAGTTTTTCATTTGTTATACATATAGGTGGTAGCAAAAAACTTTAGAAAACCCATTTTCTTTTTTGTTTCTGGTAATGTGAGGAACATAAAATTACTGAGAACTTCTGTCTCTGGCCAAAAATGAGTAACAGGGACTGCCACTTGAAAAAAACGAAAACAGACAAAATACATGAAACAACAGTTTGCAAGGCAGACAATGGGCACCTTGCAATGAAGATAACCCATTCCTAAAGAGCACAAAACAAATGAGGTGAGCTGTCTGAATACTTTACCTTACACCTTGAACGAGCTTTGGCTGTGGTAATAACGAGAAACCCAGAAGGACTCCTGACTTGAAAAGATAGAAATTAGAATGTGGGAATGCCAACATGACTATTGCTAATCGTACAATGTAAAAGAGAAGGGAGCGCTGCATAAAGTGAGCCCTCAGAACTGTGAGAGTTATCCTCAAGTATTAATATTTATTTTGTATGGCTGTATGCATGTATGTATTTTTTTTAGTTAGGTCTTGCTCTGTAACCCAGGCTGCAGTGCAGTAGCATGACTGAGGCAGCCTCCTAAGTAGCTGGGACTACAGGCACACACACTACCATACCTGGCTAATTTTTAATTTTTTGTAGAGAGTGCATTAGTCTGTTCTCACACTGATAATAAAGATATGCCCAAGATTTGGTAATTTATTTTTATTTCTTTATTATACTTTAAGTTCTGGGATATGTGTGCAGAACATGCAGATTTGTTACATAGGTATACATGTGCCATAGTGGTTTGCTGCACCCATCAATCCATCATTGAAATTAGATATTTCTCCTGATGTTATTCCTTCCCTAGTCCCTAACCCTCTGAGAAGCCTTGGTGTGTGATATTCCCTTCCCTGTGTCCACGCGTTCTCATTGTTCAATACCCATTAATAAGTGAGAACATGCAGTATTTGGTTTTCTGTTCTTCTGTCAGTTTGCTGAGAATGATGGTTTCCAGCTTCATCCATATCCCTACAAAGGACATGAACTCATCTTTTTGATGGCTGTATAGTATTCCATGGTGTATATGTGCCACATTTTCTTTATCCAGTCTATCATTGATGGGCATTTGGGTTGGTTTTAAGTATTTGCTATTATGAATAGTGATACAATAAATATACATGTGCATGTTTCTTTAGGGTAGAATGATTTATAATCCTTTGAGTATACACCCAGTAATGGGATAGCTGGATCAAATGGTATTTCTGTCCAGATCCTTAAGGAATAGCCACACTGTCTTCCACAATGGTTGAATTAATTTACACTCCCACCAGCAGTGTAAAAGCATTCCTATTTCTCCACATCCTCTCCAGCATCTGTTGTTTCCTGACTTTTTAATGATACCATTCTAACTGGAGTAAGACGGTAGGCATCTCATTGTGGTTTTGATTTGCATTTCTCTAATGACCAGTGATGATGAGCTTTTTTTTTCACATTTCTTGGCCACATAAATGAGGCTGGGTAATTTATAAAGGAAAGATGTTTAATTGACTCAGAGTTCCACATGGCTGGGGAGGCCTCACAATCATTGTGGAAGGCGAATGAGGAGCAAAGTCATGTCTTACATGGAAGCAGGCAAGAGAGTTTGTGTAGGGGAAATACCATTTATAAAACCATAAGATCTCTTGAAACTTAATCACTACCATGAGAATAGTATGGGGAAAACTGCCCCCATGATTCAATTATCTCCACCTAGCCCTGCCCTTGACATGTAGGGATTATTACAATTCAAGGTGAGATGCTGGTGGGAACACAGCCAAATCGTATCAGACAGTCTCATTATGTTTCCCAGGCCAGTTCTGAACTCCTGGTCTCAGGCAACTCCCCTGCCTCAGCCTCCCCAAGGTGTCAAGATTATAGTCACAAGCCACCACGCCCAGCTCATTCTCTTGTATTTAGCTGAGTATTCATCAGCATATGCACAGCATCTTCCCAAGATGTAAAAAAGAAATACCCAGAAGGATAAAGTTCCTGAAGATCATACCAGGTCAGAAATGTTACTTCTTAACACCACCCAGAATGGAAAAGCTGAAAATTCACAGGACTTCTAAAGCATAAAGGTCTTATCTTAGAAGTAAGGAATAATTAGATCTAGCCTGAAGACACTGCTCAGATCCTCCTTTAGAAGTCATAAAAGCAATACTTGAATGAATCAAACTGTTTTCCAAATAACTTGTATTCCAGAACAGAATTCAGGAACATTTATAAGAATATCAAAATTCCCAGCACCCACAAGGTAAAAATCACAACATTTGGGATAAAACATTTATTGAGAAAATGATTGACATGTTACCAAAAAATCTGAAACTAAGGGTAAAAGTTACTATATGTTTTCATCCATGCAAAAATGTAATGTGTTCTTCCAAAGCTAAAAAATAAATTATTTTACAGACACAATTTCCTAATAATTCCCCACTTTTTTGGGGGAAAAAACCTAAAAGACAAACCAGTAGTGAGATTGGTATAGGAAACACACAAATATACTGTGAACATAGAATTACCATGAGTTGATTCTCCTGGATTCTATGCCCTGATTTGAAAATAAAATAAAAATCCTACACGAATTAACATCAGCAAGATGGCAGACTAGTAAGCTCCATGTCCTCTTTCCCCCGTGGAAACCCTGAATAAACCACAATAATGGCTTTGTAAGAACACTAGAAACCAGCTAAGAAGCTGCAGAACCTAACTTAAATGCTTGACCAAGAAAGAGCTGCAAATAGAAGGGTAGAAAATGTCGTTACATTTTGCTCACCCTTGCCCTTACTATCCCACCTCACCTCCAGTGTCACAGCATGGTGTACTTGAGGTGAGGATGCCCAAATCTTCATTCCTACCTTGGGAGAGAAGAAAAGGTGTGGAATGTGCTTACAGCATTCTAGCTAGTCTGGGGAACTACCTGAGAGACAAATTTCTGTCTCAACTGACTTGGAGAACTGATGGAAACAGTGGCATAGTTTGGATACCAGATTGGAGGCCACTGACAGCAAAGGCAGGTAATGTCATATGCTAAAACTGCAGAAAAGGCTTGAAGGGACCCACAACTCACATACTGAAGTGATTGGGGAAGTACTTCTCCTTTACCAAGCCAGTCTACAGAGACAAAGAAAAGGAGCTATTTTTTAAACACTCAAATTTCAACAAATGATTACAAAGTATATAAAGAAAAAATGGTACATTCCAAAGATAATAACTCTTCTGAAACCACCCTAAACAACACACATCTCTTACTGAACTGACAAATAATTTTTACAAATTTTCCTAAATATGCTTAATTACATAAAAGACAACATGGATAGATGAACAAAATCAGGAAAGTAGTTTATGAACAAAATTAGAATAACAATAATAACATCAGAATGTTTGCATTGCGGGATGCCTAGATGGCTGATGAAGCATTTTTCTAGGTGTATCCGTGAGGGTGTTGCCAGAAGAGATTGGCATGTGAATCAGGGGACCTGGAGAGGAAGACCCATCCTCAAAGTGGGTGGGCACCACCCAATCAGCTGCCACCACAGCTAGAACAAAGCACGTGGAAGAAGGTGGGATATGTTCACTTGCTGAGTCCTCTAGCTCTTTGTTTTCTTCCCATGCCAGATGCGTGCCTCCTTTCCTCCTGCCCTGGGATGCCAGACTCCAGGTTTCTCAGCCTTTGGACTCAGAGGCTGGGACTTGCACCAGCAGTCTTCGAGGAACTCTCAGGCCTTTGGCCTCAGACTAAGGGATGTGTTGTTGGCCTTCCTAGTTTTGAGGCTTTTGGACGAGGACTGAGTCACAACTGGTTTCTCTTTCTCTAGCTTGCAGACAGCCTTCCATTGGATTTTGCCTTATAATTCTGTGAGCCAATCTTCCCTAATAAAATCCCTTTTATATATACATATATCCTATTGGTTCTGTCTCTATGGAAAACCCTAATACAATCTACAAATAGATAGAAATAATAAAACCAAACATAATTTCTGAGGTTACAAGTACAATAACTGAAGTAAAAAATTAATTGCTACAGAGATTCAACAGCAGAACCAATGAGGCAGAAGAAACAATCGGTCAACCTGAAAACAGATCATTTGAAATTAGCATTTGTGAAAGAAAAAGAAGAAAAAATGAACAAATATGAATAAACCTAAGAGATATGTGAGATACCATATCAACTTGAGCAGCATAAGCATTATGGGAGTCCAAGAAGGTGAAGAGAGAGAAAAAGGCAGAGAGTTTGTTTCAATAAATAATGGCTGAAAATTTTCCAAATTAATATAGATAGAAATGGGCACACAAGTACATAAAGCTCAATGAACTCTAAGTAGAAATAATTTAAAGATACAATATAAGCAGAAGTTATTAAACTATCAAAGAAAACAAATGAATCTTTAAAAAAAAAAAAGGCAAGAGAAACTTGACTTGTTATATGCAAGGGAAACTCTGTAAGATCACTGACTGATTTCTTAGTGAAACCATGGAGGCCAGGATGATATATTTCAAGTGCTAAAAAAGTTTTAAATGCTATCAACTGTAAATTATATATAAAAGCAAAGCTGTCCTTCAAACAGTGAAGGAGAAATTAAGAGTATTCTCAGATAAACAGCAACTGAGGAAGTTCATTACCACCAGCAGAGTGTGTCCACTTGAAATGAAAGGTCTCTAGACAATAAATCGAAATCTTATAAAAATATAAAGTAATTCTGTAAACAAAAATATATAGAAAAATATAAAACACTATATTTTGTAATTTTGGTTTGTAAGTCAATTTTTAGCTCTTATAAGATTTAAAAACCAAAAGCATAAGTTTATATTAATGGGCACACAGAATATGAAATTGTAATTTGTGATATCAGAATATAATGGGGAGGTGCAGAGCTGTAAGGGAGCATAGATTTTGCGCATGATTGACATTAAGTTGTTATCAGTTTAAAATGGATTGTTACAACTTTAAGATGTTCTATCTAATGCCCCAGGTAATCACAAATAAAATATCTATACAATATGCAAAAAAGGAAATGAGAAGGGAAACAAAGCATGGCACTACAGGAGATCAACTACACAAAAAGGAAGAGAGCAAGGAAGGAAAAGAGGGGCAAAAAAGCTCTAAGACATACAAAGAATCCCAAAATGTCAATAGTAAGTTATTCCCTAACAGTAATTACATGAAATATAAATGAGTTAAACTCCACAACAAAAGGGGTGTGTGTGTGTGTGTGTGTGTGTGTGTGTGTGTATTGTCTACATGAATATAAATATCAGGTTCTAACTATATGCTACAAGAAATTCACTTTAGATTTAAAAATATAGGTTGAAGTGAGAGGATGTAAAAAGATATTCCATGGAAAATAGCATTCAAAAAAGAGCATATTAATATCAGAAAAAAAACAGACAAGTCAAAAATGGTTACAGGAGACACAGCATTACATAATGATGAAAGGGCCGATTCAACAACAAGCTATGATAATAATAAATATATACACACCAAACGTGAGAACTCTTAAAGATATGGAGCAAACATGGATGGAACTGAAGAGAGAAACACACAACCAAAATACTCCACTTTTAATAATGGACAGAACAACCAGAAAGAAGATCAATATGTAAATAGAGAGCCTGAACAACACCATAGATCAACTGGACCTAAAAGGCACACAGAACAGTCCACCCAATATGACAGAAAACTGTTTCTTCCTAAAGTGCACATGGAACATTCTCAAGGGTAGACTATATGTAAAGCCACAAAACAAATATTTATAAATATAAAAGACTGAAATAATACAAATTATCTTTTCCAATCAATTTTCCATTAAATTAAATTAAATTAAATGCTGGAAAATCCACATATGTTAATTAAACAAGATATCTCTAAACACAAAAGGGTCAAAGAAGAAAGCACAAGGGAAATTTATGGAATACAGTTAAAGCAGTGCTTAGAAGGAAACTTATAGCTATAAATGCTTCAGAAAGAATAAACATTTCAAATCAATAAGCCACTTTTATAACCTAAAGAATTAGAAAAAGAACAATTTACACCTATATATAGAAAAAAGAAAATAATTTAAAAGATTAGAGCAGAGGTAAACAAAATAGAGGATAGAAAAATACAGAAAACTAACCCAAACAAGAATTGCTTCTTTAAAAAGGTCAACAAAACTGAGAAGCATTTGGCTAGATTACCTAATACAAGGGGAGAAGAAAACTAAAATCAGAAATGAAAGTGAAGAAAGTACAACTCATTTTACAGAAAGTAAAAAAATAAGAGAATATTACAAACAATTGCACTATGGTCTGAATATGTCCCCCCAAAAATTCATATCTTGAAATTTAAATGCCAAGGTAGGGTCTTTGCAAGGTGATTAAGTCATGAGACCAGGGCCCTCATGAATGGCATTAGTGCCCAAATAAAAGAGGCTGAAGGGAGCTGTTGTTCCTTCTGCTGTGTGAGAACCCACCAAGAGAAGGCACCATCTATAAAACAGATAGTGAGAGTTCACAATATACCAAATCGGCTGAAGCCTTGAGCTTGGCATTTCTAGCCTCCAGAACTGTGAGAAATAAATTTCTATTATTTATAAATTATCCCATCTAAGGTATTTTTATAACATTCTGAATGGACTGAGAGAAAACGTATGTCAACAAATTGGATAACCTAGATGAAATGGACAAAGTCCGAGAAATATACAACCTAGAAAGGATGTATCATGAAGAAACAGAAAGTCTTAGTAGATCTGTAACTAGTAAGGAAACTGAATCAGTAACCAACAACCTCCCAACAAAGAAAAGCCCAGAGCCAGATGGCTTTATTGGTAGCAACGTCATTGATCATTTAAAGAAGAATTAAAACCAATCAGTCTTAAACTCTTTCAAAAACTGAAGACAGAAACCTCTAGATTCATCCTATGAGGCCAATACTGCCCTGATCCAAGACAAGACAAAGACAACATGAAAAGAAAACCACAAATGAATATCCCTGAGGAATACCAAGATAGAAAATTCTCAACAACGCAGAATCCAACAGCATATTAAAAGAATTATTGTAAGCCATGACCAAGAATGATGATTGCTGAAATGTTAAGATGTTTCAACATAAAAAATCAATCAATGTAATACATCACAACAGAATAAAGGAAAAAAAAAGATACTTTCAACTGATGTAGAAAAGGCATTTTAAAAAAGTTAACACACTTTCATATTAAAACACTAAATAAACTTCAGAATTTTTTAAAAAACTACTTCAGCATAATAAAAGTCATATAACAAACGTCTACCACTAACATCATACTCAATATTAAAAGACTAAAAGCTTTTCCTCTAAGATTACAAATAAGACGAAGATACCTGCTTTTGCCTCTTATTTTCAAAACAGCACCAGGAACAGCACAGCAATTAGGCAAGGAAACAAAATAAAATAAATCCAAACTATATAGGAAAAATTAAATTATCTCTGTTTACAGACGGCATGATCTTACATACGGAAAACTTGTAAGATTCCACACCAAAAAACACAACACTGCAATAAATGAATTCTGCAAACTTGCAGGACACTAAATCAACATGCAAGTATCAGTTGTTTTTCTATACATGAAAAACAAACTATACCAAAAGGAAATTAAGAAAATAATTCCACTAACAATAGCATCAAAAAGAATAAAATGGTAAAAAATTTAACCAAGGATGTGAAAAACTTCTATGCTGAAAATTAGGAAATATTGCTGCAAAATATTTAAAATGATACAAATAAATAAAAAGACGTCGCATTTTTACGCATTAAGACATTTAAGATGTTAATACAACCCAAAGCTATTTATAGATTTAATACAATCCCTATCAAAATCCCAATGCCATTATTTTACAGAAATAAAAATCCTCAAATTCACATGAAATCTGATGAGACCCTTAGTAGCTCCACAGTCTTGAAAAAGAACAGAAAAATTGAAAGATTCACACTTCCTGACTTCAAAACTTATTACAAAGTTATAGTATTCAAAACAAGTGTGGTCCCGGCATAAAGACAGACATACAGACCGATGGAACAGAATACAGAAACCAGAAATAAGTCCTCATACACATGGTCAAAATGATTTCTAAAAAGCATCTACAAACACTATGGTGAAAAGCTGAATGCCCTCCCCATAAGCTGCAGAACAAAGAAAAGATGTCCACCCTCGCCACTTTTATTAAACAGTACTAGATGTTTTAGCCACTATAATAAGCAAAAGAGTAAATAAAGACATATACTGGGCCCAGGCATTAGTGACTCATGCCTGTAATCTCAGTACTTTGGGAGGCCAAGGCGGGTGAATCACCTGAGGTCAGGAGTTTAAGACCAGCCTGCCCAACATGGTGAAACCCCATCACTACTAAAAATACAAAAAAATTACCTAGGCGTGGTGGCAACGCATTTGTAATCCCATCTATTTGGGAGGCTGAGGTGGCATAATCACTTGAACCTGGGAGGCGGGGGTTGCAGTGAGCCAAGACTGCACCGCTATACTCTAGCCTGGGCAACAGAGCAAGACTCTGTCTCAAAAAAAAAAGAGAAAAAAAAAAAAAGGCACATACCAATTGGGTATTGTTTTGTAAATTCTTAAAACTTAACAGTTTCCTGATACTTCAGCATCTCCCATCTCCTCAAAGAGACTGTGAGCACTCTACCCAGGTGGCCAGGTCCAGCAGTGAACCTGCCCCAAGTTCACCTTCTTGCTCTCCCCTGATTAAGATACTTTCCCAGTGGTTCTGTAGTTCTGTCTCTCACTCTGCACTCCCCAATATCCCCAGGAGGCTCCCCAATATCCCCAGGAGGCTCCCCAATATCCCCAGGAGGCTCTCCATCTGCTTGGTTGTACTTGGTCTCTGAAAGCTCCTACCTTAAGGCCTCCTGTCTGCTGTGCCATGCTCTCATCTCTAGGGCTGGTGAGTATCAAAAATCCTTTAATTTCATGTATCTCTCTGAATGTAATTTCTGCAGTCATGCTAGAACCATCCGTAAACATCCCACAAGTGACACTTACTCCCCTATTTATAAAACTTAGAGGAAACAATAAAACTATCTCAGTTTGCAGCTATCATAATTGTGATAGGAAATCCCAAAGAATGTAAAACGAAACAAAATGAAAAAGTCTAGAACAACTGAATTCATCAAGTTTACTGGAAACTATACCAACACATAAAAATAAATGGAGTTTGAACACACTAACAATGAACATTTTAAAACCAAAAGTAAAACCTAACGTTCTTCAAAATAAGTATAAAGAAAATGAAATAATTATGTACAAACTTACTGACACACATAAGAAATTTGTATGTTGAAAGTTACAAAATAAGTTACTGATAAATTAAGTTACTGATAAAGGAAATAGGAGGACTAAGAAGAGGTAGAGATGTATCATGTTCATGGATTGGAAGAATCAATATAGTAAAAATGTAAGTTTTCCCCGAAATTATATATAGGTTTAACATAATCCTATCAAAATCCCAAAAAGATTTTTGTAGACATATATAAGCTTCAAAATGTATATAGAAAGGTATGACCCTAAAATAGCTAAAACAATCTTGAGAAGAATATAGTGGAATGAATAAAACTACCAATTAGTAAGTCTTACTAGACAGCTAAAGTAGTCAAGACCATGTGATATTAAAAGACGCATAAGCACACAGAACAATGAAACAAAATAAAGGACCCAAAAATAGTCCCACACAAATATAGTCACTGTATTTTAACAAAGGTGCAAAAACTACTCAAGGGAGAAAAGATGGCATTTTGAACAAATGATTTTGGAGCAATTGTACATACATGGGCAAATAAAAACAAAAAACAGTAAAATAATCTTTAGCTAAATCTCATACCTTATAGAAAATTGGTAAAAAATGATCACATCTTTGATGGGAAACATAAAACATAAAAACCATGTACACAAATCAGGTACACTGCTATACACCACCAACAACGAAGCTGAGAATCAAATCAAGGACTCAATTTCTTTCATAACAGCTGCAAAAAAGTAAAATACTCAGGAATATACCTAACAAAGGAAGTGAAAGATCTCTCAGGAAAACCTATAAAACACTGCTGAAAGAAATCATAGATGACACTAATAAATGGAAACATAACCCATGCTCATGGATGAGTAGAATAGATATTGTCAGACCATCTTACCAAGAGCAATCTATAAATTCAATGCAATTCCCATCAAAATATCATCATCATTCTTCGGAGAACTAGAAAAAATAATCCTAAAATTTATATGGAACCAAAAAAGGACCCAGGTAGCCAAAGCAAGACTAAGGAAAAAAAGAAAAACAAACACGGAGTCATCACATTACACAACTTCAAACTATACTATAAACTAGAGTTGCCAAAACAGCATGGTACTGTATAAAAACAGGCATGTAGACCAATGGAACAGAATACAGAACTCAGAAATAAAGCCAAATACGTACAGCCAACCGATCATCAACAAGGCAAACAAAACATAAAGTGAGAAAAGGACACCCTATTCAACAAATGGCACTGGGATAATTGGATTCTCACCTCTCACCTTATATAAAAATCAATTCAAGATGGATCAAAAACTTACATCTAAGACCTGAAACCATAAAAATTTTTCAAGATAACATTGGAAAATTCTTCCAGGCAACGGCTTAGGCAAAGAGTTCATGATGAAGAATGCAAAAGCAAATGTAACAAAAACAAAGATAAATAGATGGGACTTAATTAAAAAACCTACACAACAAAAGAAATAATCAGCAGAGTGAACAGACAACCATGTTGCCCACAAAGTCTAAAATATATACTATTTGGTCCTTTACGAGGACAATGTGCCAACCCATGACAGAGATGATTTGAACAACACTATCATTAACACTTTTAGTTAATTATAAAACATTACACCCACATCTACAGAGTATTTCAATATGTACATATTTCACAAGTCTAGATAGTATGCTGAATAAATTCAGAAGGACTTAAAATATTCAGAGTACGTCTTTAACCAAAAAAGTAACTAGAAATTAATAATAAGGTATTAGGAAAAATCCCCCAAATCTGGAAATTAAGCAACCAACTACTAAATAATTCAAGAATCAAAAAGAAAGAAGTAAAGTAGAATTGAAAATTGAAAATGAGAGAGAACACATACCACTCAGCTTATCAGAAAAGAGAGATAATTACTACAAATCTTGCAGATATCAGAAGGATAATATTAGAAGCAATTTCATGCCAGAAAAATTTAACAATTGAGATGCAATATATGAGATTTTCGAGACTTGCAACTCACTAAAAGTGAACAAAATGAACAGGAAAATCCAAATATCCCTACATGGACTTAAGATATAATTTCTTATTGAAAACCTACCCACAAAGAACACTACAGGACCCAGTGCTTCAACTAGTGCATTCTATCATACATCTTAAGGAAACTAATAACTAAAAACATTTTCAAAAACTGTAAGAGAAGAAAACAGTCACCAAGTCATTTTACAAGGCCAGTATGATCCAAATATCAAAACCTGAGCAAGACATTACAAAAAATAACCTGACATATAACATACATACATATATATATATATCTCCTTAATAAAACATTAACAAATATAATACAGATATAAGTCATTTTCAACAAGATGAAAAAAAGTATTTGAAAAATGTAACACTCATTCATAATGTAATCTCCCAGCAAATTGGGACTAGAAGACTTCCTCATTCTGATAAATATCTATGAAAATCTAGAGGTTCCATCGTACTAGATGGTACTTTCCCCTTTAGGATCAGGAGAAAGAAAAGGACGCCCATTCTTGCTACACCTATTCAATATTGTACTGTAGATTGCAGCCATTCAGAGAAGATGGAATACATAAATAAAATGCACAAAAATCAAAAATAAAGAAGTAACTTTGTATTTGCAGACAACATGATAAATTACATAGAAAATCCTCAGTAATCTATAAAACTACTACTATAATTAACAAGTGAATTTAGCAAGGTGACATGAAACAAGGAAAATATGAAAATATCCACTGGAAATTGAAACAACTAGAAAGTGAATTTTTTAATATTCCATTTAAAATAGCACCAAGACCCCCACAAAACACTTAGGAATAAATTTAACCCAAATGACATATAAGACCTTTACACTGAAAAATGCAAAAAGAAGCCATTTTTTTTCAAATTAAAGTATTTAATTCTGCACATATAAAATTATTATATAGAAGACTATTTCAACCCAAGCCCTATTATTTTATAATATAGTTATTTGTATTATTTTACAGTATAGGTGTTATAATGTCACTTGATGTGTGAAGTTGAAGAAGACAAATATAAAAACCCGCTTAATGTAACAATGTTTGAAGAAAGGCATCACATTCCTGACTTACAGAAGAGAGTAATTTCCATGGGAAGGCTCTTGAAGGAGAGCACCATTTAATGAAGTTCTTTTGGAATGTACAGAAGTTCAACATTATACAGACAAATAAAAATATATCTCCAAAAAATTCTGTGTAAAGCACAGTAGCAAATATCTTCTTATATTTATTATTATACTATTTCCAATTCTAGGTAATAATAGTCTATTTTGAAAAACAGACAATCTCATTTCTCCTTTCAAAGACTAATTTTTTATTAATAATATTGTGCAGAGATGAAAAAAATAATAGATTATGAATTTTCCAATATAAACTTTACCCAATTAAAATCATTATTTTTAATGTTAGGAAACATTAGTCATCTTTCTTAAAAGTGATAAATACATCAGAGATGACCCCAATATGAAAGACTCGGATTACTTTCTGGGTTGTTATCAAGACCCACTTGGTCTGACTTTCAACTGAACATTTGAGTCAAGTAATTATACAATTATTTGAGTATAATGACACTATGATCTTGACTTGAAAACATACCTAAAATAAATGGATGAACGAGTAAATAAATATCATCTGCTATATTTGGCAGTAGCATTGTTTTTCTTCTTCAACTTCTAGAAAGATTAATCAATTATATATTATCCTATCATCTTTTACCTATTTCTGTTACAGTAACTGCCACTTTGCATAAAGTAACATGTCTATATGTTGATTCTCCTACTTTCCCATGAACTTCTCTGAAGGAGGAGACAATATGTTATTCATCTCCAAATCATCATATACGTTAATTTTTTAAACCTAAATAGATGTACAATTTTCAGGTATTGGAATATTGAATACTGTTAAAATGGCACTTCTCACCAAATTGATAATTTTAAGGGAACTCCAATCTAACTCAAACATGCCTTTTTGAGAAAATTGACATAAAAGTTGATCCTAAGTTTTCTTGGAAAGGAACCTAGAATATCCAGAACAATCCTAACAAAAAATCAAGGTAAAAACACCACTGACAAAAGAATCGTTATACAGATAAAGTAATGAAGAAAGTATGGCACTGGCAGAAGGACTGACAAAATGGAGAAGAGTGGAACGAAAATGGTATACTTAAGAAGCATAACATATTTAGATAGAATCTTTTAGAAGCTAGCTGTAACATCACTGGGACAAATACGTCAAAGTAAATTTGGCCTTACTGTAGTTTGGGAACAATTTCAGTTACTTAAATCTTCCTAAAATCAAAAGATTGTATTTAATAATACATAAGATGCCAATACAAGATAAAAAGGTCCTAAAGTTGAAAGGCAAATGAGACCAACAATGACACAAATACATCAAATAATTTTTCAGATTTTTATATGAAGGTGCTTTTGTGAAAATAACATTGCCTGCAAATTCTGAATTCTTTTTACTATATGCCAATATACAGCTTTTATACTACCATCAAGACAGAAAAGCACTAGCTTTTCTTTATTTTGCTGTTACAAGCCAAATAAAAAACTTCCATGCTGAAAGAGAAAGAAAGATAAACATATTGCATTAAAAAAAAATTTCCAAGGGACAAGAAAAGTCAGAGAACAGATATTTGGAGGGGAACCTAAAATAATCAGATATTGGTCCAAAGGAACAAATGAACTTAATGAAACTACAGGCCTCTTGAACTCAAAGCTTCATCATCTGGAAGCTTTAAAACGTATTTTGTGTTTCTAGATAAAGTATAGTGATAAAGTAGCCTTTCAGTAGGAAAGACTGAAACTGCATCCCTTCATTTCATCATACATAAAAATCAACTCATGATGGATTAAATATTTAAACTATTAAAAATCCCAGCAGAAAGCTTAGGACATTCTGAACATAGGCCTTGGCAAAGATTTCGTGATGAAGTCTCCAAAAGCAATTGCAACAAAAACAAAAATAGAGAAGTGGGACCTAATTAAACTAAACAGTTTCTATATGGCAAAAGAAACTATCAACACAGTAAACAGAAAGCCTGCAGAATGGGAGAAAATTTTTGCAAACTATGTATCCAACAAAGTTCTAATATCCAGAATCTATAAGGTACTTAAACAAATCAACAAACAAAATACAAGCAACCCTACTAACAAAAGGACAAAGGACATGAACAGACACTTCTCAAAAGAAGACATACAGGCAGACAGCAAGCATATGAAAAAATATTGGACATCACTAATCATCAGAGGAAAAAATATCAAAACCACAATAAGATAGCATCTTACACCAGTCAGAATGGCTATTATTAAAAAGTAAGAAAATAACCAATGTTGGTGAGGTTGTAGAGAAAAGGGAATGCTTATATACTGCTCATGGGAATGTAAATTAGTTTAGCCACTGTGGAAAACAGTTGGGAAATTTTATGAAGAAATTAAAACAGAATTACCATTTGACCCAACAATCCCAATACTGGGCATATACCCAAAGGAATATAAATCATTCTACCATAAAGACACATGCATGCGTTATGTTCACTGCAGCACTATTTATAATAGCAAAGACATTGAATCAACCTAGATGCCCACCAATGGTAGACAGCATAAAGAAAATGTGGTACCTATACGCCATGGAATACTATGTAACCATAAAAAATAATTAAATCTTGTCCTTTGCAGCAACATGAATGCAGCTGAAGGCCATTGTCCTCTACAAATTAATGCAGAAACAGAAAACCAAATACCACATGTTTTCACTTACAAGTGGGAGCTAAACATTGAGCACATATGGACACAAAGGGAGGAACAGGAGACACCAGAGCTTATTTGAGGGTGGAAGGTGGAAAAACCACCTATCAGGTACTATGCTCACTATCTGGATGCAAAATCATTTGTACACCAAACCCCAGAGATGTGGAATTTACCCAGGTAACAAACCTGTACGTGTACCTCCTGAATGTAAAAGAAAAAACAAGAATAAATAAAAATGATATAAGAAAGGTCATAGAGATACCACCTTGAGCCCATCTTCAAGGAAAATAACAAAATGGGTCAGATTCCTTCCCCTACTCCTAATCCCTATGCTTGAACACACATTCCAACCCCATTTCCAAATAAATTATCTTAGTTCAGGGTCTGTGACTGCTTAAGATTGGTAGAGGGTAAAAGATGTGTTAGGTAATAACTGACTGATGTTTAACACAGTACTCACAGATTAAAAACTGCTCTCTTCATGGTGCCTCAAACCTAAATCTTATTTCAAGAGTTAAAAAAAAAGAAAACCTTTCCCATGGAAGATAGGTAATGCTTAAGAAAAATTTTTACATGGAAATGTAAGATAATATGCGAACTGATGACTCAGACCAGCAGTTCTCAACCTGCAGGGACCGGTTTTGTGAAAAGACAATTTTTCCACAGACCAGGGAGTGGGGGATAGTTTCAGGATGACTCAAGCACATTACATTTATTGTGTACTTTACTTCTATTATTATTACATTTTAATAAATGATGAAATAATTATACAACTCACCATAATGTAGAATCAGTGAAAGTTCTGAGCATGCTTTCCTGCAACTAGAAGGTCCTATCTGGGGTTGACAGGAGATAGTGACGGGTCATCAGGCATTAGATTCTCATAAGGAGTACACGATCTAGATCCCTCATATGCACCGTTCACAATAGGGTTCACACTCTTGTAAGAATCTAATGCTGCCCTTGATCTGATCTGACAGGAGGAGGCAGATCTCAGGCAGTAATGCAAGTGATGGGGATGGGGGACTGTGAACCCAGATGAAGCTTCATGCTTGCCTGCCACTCACTCCCTGCTGCATGGCCTGGTTCTTAGCAGGCCACAGATTAGTACCAGTCTGTGGCCAAGGAGTTGGGATGCCTGACTTAAACTACATTTTAAAATACTACTTTAAAAAAAGTATTTATGGTTAGTAAATTATAATTAGGCATAGGAAAATACTGTCATAAATTTATTGAACATGAACAATATGTTAAGTATAATGTAAAAACAAGTAATTTAAATTGCTTCTAGAAGATACAGCATAATTTTAATCCTAAGCATAGATACAGGATGCTGGGTATAGGGCAAAGCAATATGAAAATAGATTATAGAGATTATAGTCCAAATTTGCTTGTTGTTTATGATGGACTATGGTAACATGGACAGTATTCTATCTGAATAATAATTATAAATTAGTTACCAATAGCATAAGGCCAAACAAATAGAAAAACCATTTTCTTCATATAAGCAATTACAAAAGGCTAAATTTGAAAGCATTTTATAAAGATAAATTCTATTGATATATTTTATTAGTGGGTAAAGTTTTACTTTTATTGTTGAAATCCTTAACTGTGGGGATTCAATGTATTCGCTTACTTGCACGTGGAGCATGTTCATATAACTTGTTTTTCTTTTTACCAGCCTCACATAACATACCTTAGCTAGTCTTCTGGAAGATTCACAGTTACGGTCTGTACATGGCTTGGGTCCTTTTCCAGTGTCTAGAGATGAAACTGAGGAAATATATTTTATCATGAGTCTAATGTATTCTGTCACAATATTTAAATTGGCTTTTGAAAAATGAAATGATACTTTAATATTTTTCTTCCATTAAAACAGTAAGCAATTCTCCTGGTGCTAAATGACTCTTTTTAGCAAAAAACCTAAGCCAAAAATTTGCTTTCTATAAATCATGAAAACCTTATTTATTCAGTGAACTTAAGAATTAATCAACTTACTTGAGAATGTTTGGCTGTTGATTTTGTAAAATCTGAACAACAGATTTATTTCAATTTTAATAACATAATTAGGTATACGTATGTATACATTTATGTTCATTCATTCAATACTGTATTTAACTCTATATAATATACTGTGTGTCATTTAATTCAATTCTTAATCTCTAGCTGCAAAATGACAGAGGTAGGATAAACTATGATCACAATACTGGAAAGGGAATGAGGTTGGACTACAGTAGCAGCCATGGTAACTAAAATGATGAATATTTATATTCAAGTATATATTAATTTATTTAGTAAATAATTGCCAAGAGCCTACTATGTGTCAGAAATTACTCAAGGTGCTTGGGATACATAAGTCAACAAAATCAACAAAATCCCATTGAATTTAGCAATGTAGAAATGAGTATTGTCTCTGCAAGATCATCTGAGAAACATTATTATACTGCAAGACTTAAAAAATGCATGGAAAGAAATCTGATTTGTAGCCTGAGTTGTATAGGAAGTCAACTAATAAACATAGGTAGAATGTAAAATAACATTTGAGGCTTCTACTCTCTCATTTGTAAAACAAGGATCTGAATAATGTGATTTTTGTCAACCTTTCCAGTTATGAGGAAATGTTTAAAAACAAATACTTCACCCAAGCAACCAAAATCTCTACAATTTATCTACTACCAATCTTGACAATTTTGTTTTTCCCATAACTCTATTTGTAGGCTATTTTCTATTCATTCTAAATATGCTCTATGGTGTCTGTGTATATGACTTTCAGTTGTTCATTTTCCATAGAATTCTTTCAAAACACCAATAATTTTTCACAGGAATCCTTAATTATTCTTCTCCTTAAAAACATCATCACTTCCTTAGAATCCATAAAACACTTGGTAACTCTTCTACAGTATTTATATAAGTTGTACTATTATTACATGAATACTTTCTTTTTACTATAACATAATCTTGAAGAGGGACCTTTACTCTTCATTACCAACATTTACCTAGTATGTTATGTAAAATATGTCTGATGGACAACTGCTGATATGAAGAGCATAAAATTTATCATAAAAGTATGAAAATATGCAGAGTATATTCTCAGAATACCAGATAATCTTTGTTTTGTTGTTTCAACATATTTCTTTCATACCTTCCCAAACCCATACACGATGTGAAACTTCACTCTTGCCATCTGCATGATATTACAAGGCACTATAAAATATTACAGACAACACAATCCATCCTGTGATTTTATAAAATCAGATCAGTTAATTTGAGACAGAGCTCCAATTAGGTTCACGGACTTGGGGGAGAAAAAGTTTTATTTATATTCTATTTTTACCTTAGGTCCTTTTAAAATGAGGCCAAAGAAAAGTTAAATCTCTAAATTTATGAATCAGAAATATACATAGAGTTACGAAAAGCACTAGCAAACGTAGCTAGGTCTTTTAAATATTATTCACCTAAGATACAGCTCTTGAAAGAACTGTCCATAAAGTAATTCAGAAGGTGGCAGATCAGAGTCTACCAATACATCATAACATGATTATGAGATTGAATTATCATGATGATGTAAAATTTTCTTATTTTTGAACCCTTATAAAAATTTAAAGCAATTTAAAAAATTGATTAAGGTTACCATTCATGAAACTAATGCAAAACTGTCAGAAACCACAACATAGAATCAAAAGATATATGAAGTCTTTTCTTATCTATCTTTTCAGAATCAGTATACATAAAAGATTGCTAGAGTAACAAATATCTAAGAGACTCTTTCAGTCCAAATCCAATATTAATGGCATTACCAGGCAACAGGCTATCCATCCCCACTACATCAAGCAAACCACACGACACTCATGTTCTCTGCATCAGCTATCTTCTCCTGAGCTTGTAGCATATCCCCTCTTTATTTAGGCTAGCTGACTAACCTCATCCTGTATAAAATCACCTAGCTTTTTGTAAGATAAGTTTTCTATGAGATTAAAAATTAACGAAGATAAGAATGATGCCAGCAAAAATAGTAGAGAAGAAAATTCCTGGCCACATCTTTCCATAGAAACATTGAAAACAATGAACAAAAATAGTCAGAATGAACTTTTGTCAGAACTCCAGAAAATGATCAAATGTTTTACAACAACCAAGAGAATGCTAAATCAACAAAGACGACTTCAACATAGCATTTAAGAAAATCTTTGTCAAGTCAGTATCTGACTACAAAGGTTGAAGAGAATTCAAAGGTTAAAAATGAACAAAAGTTGAAGTAAATGGAAGACTGACTCTAGAGAACATGACAAAAGATGTAGAAAATTATGAAACAAACAACTACAATCTGCACAAGCAACAACCATACACACTGAAGAGGGAGAAGTATCTGATTTCAAAAGTATCCATTAAAATAGTTTAAAATGTAAAGTTTTCAAAAAAAAAGTAGGTTTGTAAAGAAACAAGAAGGTATGGTCCATTCACAGAGAACAAAAAATAATAGAAATCGTCCCTGAGGAAACAGACATTGGACTTGCTAGACAAAAACTCTAAATCAGCTCTCTTAAATATGCTCAAAGAGCTAAAGAAAATTATGAATGAAGAACCAAATGATACCTTCACAAATAGAGAATATCAATAAAGCAAAATAAGTTACAGGACAAAATCTAATAAAAATTATGGAGCAGAAAATTGTAGCAACTGTAATGAGGACTTCATCAAGATTTGCAACAACAGATTTGAGCAAGCAAAAGAAAGAATCAGTGAACTTGAAGATAGTTTACTGAAATTATACAGTCAGAGAAGAAGAAAAAAAAATTAAGGGAAGAGAATCTAAGACATCTGGGTAACAACATCAAGTGTACCACCATATACATGGTGGGTATTGTAGAAGGAGAGAAAAGTGAGAAAGTGGCAAAAAGAGTATTTGAAGAAATAATGGCCAAAAGTTCCCAAATTTGATAAAACACATGAATCTACATATACAAGATAAATAAAATCTACATAGGGTAAATACAAGGAATTCCACACCGAGACAAATTATAATGAAACTTTCAAAAATCAAAGACAGGAGCTCCTAGGTTGCCGAACGTGCAGAGGTACTGGGCGGTAGCATGCCCGCTCCAGGCCTCTTGCCACATGTTTTGCCCTGTGCATCTCTTCGTTCTGGCTGTATAGCTGTATGTTCTTTAATATCATTTATAATAAATGGGCAACCATTTTTTTAAAAATCAAAGACAAAGAGAGAATCTTAAAAGCAGCAAGAAAGAAGTAATTTGCCACATACTAGGTGTCCACAATAAGATGAACAACTGATTTCTCATGAAAAACCACACAAGATAGAAAGCAGGGGGATGATATAAAGAACCGCAATAAAAACACTTCAATCAAGAATCCTGAATCTAGCAAAATAAGCTTTCGAAACTGAAGGAGAATCTAAGGTCTTCCAAAAATGAACAGCTGATGAGGAATAAATAGTAACTTGATACTAGACACAAAAAAAGAATACTGGCAAAAGTAACCACATAGGAGTACATATGCGTAAATATAAAAGGTAACTGTAGATGAATATAAAAGTTAGTATTTTTGCATTCATCTTTTTGATATTATAATAATGAAAAAATAAAACGATAATTATAAATCTATGTTACTGGATACACAATATATAGTAATGTAATTAAGAACAAGAATATAGAGGAGTAACCTTCATAGGAGCAGAGTTTTGGAATACTATTATAACTAAACTGGAATTAATTCAAACTAGTTTGTTATGAGTTTGAAATTCTAATCGTAGTTCTCAAGATAATCACCAAGAAAGTTAATAAAATAAAATAAGAAGGAAATTTCAATGGTACTCTATAAACACAAAAGTTAGTAACAGGGATAATGGAACAAAAAAGACATGAGACAACTTCTGGGACAACTTCTGGTTTCTATTTGGCATCTAAGAAACTTGTCAGTTGTCATGCCTGTATCCACAACAACAAAAATATCTGCAACTTTTCTTAGAGCCATCAGAAAGTTGAGGTCACTGAGAAAACTATAGCTTCCAAAAATGGAAGATAGGTGCATATGGAGAATAACAACTTACCAGGAGCGGAAGCCTGCTACTGGAACCTTTACCAGGATAACTTAAATTATAACTGAGGGACCTAAGAAGTTCAGTGGGGGCAAGCTCCACAGTTAAAACTCCAATGGGGCCAATTCTTAGGTGGCGGTGTCGGGCTTCCAAACTTTCATGAGTTTTACGTTCAGGAAACCTAATAGGTTCTCAGGGTTAAGACTGGAGAAAAATCTGGTGCTTCTGGCAAAGGGAAGGAGAAAAGTAACCACTTAGAAGTAAACCAAAACAAAGTACAACAAAAGCATCTGAAGTACAACGTATTTTGAACTAAACCCTGCCTCAAGAGTATAAAGTTTCATTTTTACCAGAGCCTCAATGACTCGGGGGAAGGGAAATACCAAATTCAAACTCCCTCTAGCCTTCTCAGTGTAAACTGAGAAAGAGAAGCATTTCTGAAGGTCTCAGACAAAAAATATAGGCTCTCTAAAAAAACTGAGAGCAAATCACAGACTTATAGGACGCTTAACCTCATATATGTATATATTACCAATATATTTACAGAGTTACTTATAATGCCATGGTATTACAGTGGAAAGCATTTCAAGTCTTATTCAAGAAAAAGTGTTTATATCACCCAAAGACCATAGGAAAGACAAAAACAAGAAGATAAAAAAAAATGTAGCTTCTGAAACCTAGTACTACAATAAACAGTAAACAAAGCCCAAATCCTAGCCAGATAAACAGAAATATCAAACTAAAAGAACTATTTAATTTCTTACTACCTGGTACATCATGTTCAGTTTTCCACACACCTACACAAAAATTGGAAAACATACTGAAAGTCAAATAAACACAGTTTTAAGCAACAGAGCAACCATCAAAACAAAACTCAGATATGGCAGAGATTTGGGAATTATGGTACAGAAATTTAAAATAACTATGAATAATATGCTAAGAGTTCGAAAGGAAAAAATGGGATAATATGCAAGAAGAGAATGGATAATGTAATGAGAGAGACGGAAACTCTAAGAATCACAAGGAAATGTTAAATATCAAAACCACTTTAACCAAAATGAAGAATGCCTTTGATGAACCCATCAGTGGGCTGGACATGGCTGTAGAAAGAATCAAACAGGTTGAGGCTTGAAAATACATCAGTAGAAATTTCTCAAAAAACGAATTAAAAAAAAAAAAAAAAAAAAAAAAAAAAAAAAAAAAAAGGGAAAAAAAAAAAAAAAAAAAAAAAAAAAAAAAAAAAAAAAAAAAAAAAAAAAAAACAAGAAAAGAGTATCTAAGAACTGTGGAACCCAATAACATAAGCTGTATAATATACAAAATGGTAATGACAGAAGGAGAAGAAAGGAACAGAAGAAATATCTGAAGCAAAAATTGCTGAGAATTTTCCAAGATTAATGACAGACACCAAAGTAAAGATCCAGGAAACTCAGAGAACCTCAAGCAAGAAAAATGCAAAACACACACACACACACACACACACACACACACACACCCATTCAAACTACAGAAAATCAAAAATGGAGAAAAGATATTGCAAGACACTAGAATGGACTCATTACCAAAAAGGTGTATGGATTAGAATTAGGTAAAACTACCCTTCAAAAACCATGTATGCAGAAAAGTGAAATATTCAAAGTGTTGAGGAAAAACCTACCATCCTAGAGTCCAGCATCCATTTACGTCATCCTCTAAAAACTGAAAGGAAAGAAAAGACTTTCTCATATTAACAGCCATCGGGAAAATCTGTTACCAGTAGCCCTGACTTGCAAGAAATGTTAAAGGATGTTCTTCAGAGATAAGGAAAATATACATTTAAAACACATAGCTATGTAAACAAAGGAATGCATTAGAGAAGGAATAAATAAAAGTTTTAAAAATATATTACTTTATTCTTGATTTACCTAACGGATAATAGCTAGATAAAAGTAATAACAGCAACAATGTATTCAGTATTAAAGCTCATGGAAAAGTTAAATAACAGCAGTTTTACAAGGGAAAGAGAGATCAGTCTGAGAATACTATGTTATAAGGCAATTACACTACTCTTCAAATAGCATACTGTTATTTAAAAGTGGACTTCAATTCGTATTAATGTATATCATAAATTCTAAAACAACCACTAAAAATGTAGTTAAAAAAAGTACAATTGATAAGCCAAGAGAAGAGAAATGGAATCACATAAAATACCTGATTAAAACAAGAGAAAGGGCTAGGTGCAGTGTTTCATGCCTGCAATCCCAGCACTTTGGGAGCTTGAGGTAGGAGACTGCTGGAGGGCATGCATTCAAGACCAGCCTGGGCAAAACAGCAAGAACCCATCTGTTAAAAAAAAAAAAAAAAACAAACACCACCAAAAAAAAAAACATTTTTTTTTTTTTTTTTTTTTAAGCCAGGCATGGTGGTGTGCTAGCTTACTTAGGAGGCTGAGGTGAGGGGAACTGCTTGAGCCCAGAAATTCAAGGTTACAGTAAGCTATAATCTGCCACTGCACTCCAGCCTGTGCAACAGAACAAGATCTTGTCTCTAGACATACGTACATACATACATACGTACATACATATAAGAAAAATTTAAAATGAAAGGACAACAAATACAAAACAGTAACAAATATGGTAGATGTTACTCCAACAATATTAATAATCGCTTTATATATCACTGGTATAAATACACCAGCTAAAAGACAGAGACCATCAGAGTGAATTTTTAAAAATATCCAATCATGCCAGGAGCGGTGGCTTACGCCTGTAATCCCAGCACTTTGGGAGGCCGAGAAGGGTGGATCACAAGGTCAAGAGATCGAGACCATCCTGGTCAACATGGTGAAACCCCGTCTCTACTAAAAATACAAAAAATTAGCTGGGCATGGTGGCGCATGCCTGTAATTCCAGCTACTCAGGAGGCTGAGGCAGGAGAATTGCCTGAACCCAGGAGGCGGAGGTTGCGGTGAGCCGAGATCACGCCATTGCACTCCAGCCTGGGTAACAAGTGAGAAACTCCGCCTCAAAAAAAAAAAATACCCAATCATATGGTTTTTTTTTAAAATTATTATACTTTAAGTTCTGGGGTACATGTGCAGAATGTGCAGGTTTGTTACATAGGTGGACTTCAATTAGTATTAATGGCACACATGTGCCATGGTCGTTTGCTGCAGCCATCAACCCATCATCTACATCTACATCAGGTATTTCCCCTAATGCTATCCCTCCCCTAGCAACCCACCCCCAACAGGCCCCTGGGTATGATGTTCCCCTTCCTGTGTCCACGTGTTCTCATTGTACAACACCCACTTATGAGTGAGAACATGCTGTGTTCAGTTTTCGGTTCTTGTGTCAGTTTGCTGAGAATGATGGTTTCCAGCTTCATCCATGTCCCTACAAAGGACATGAACTCATCCTTTTTTATGGCTGTATAGTATTCCATGGTGTATATGTGCCACATTTTCTTATCCAGTCTATCACTGATGGGTATTTGGATTGGTTCCAAGTCTTTGCTATTGTGAACAGTGCTGCAATAAATATATGTGTGCATGTGTCTTTACAGTAGAACAATTTGTAATCCTTTGGGTTAGTTATCCCAGTAATCAGATTGCTGGGTCAAATGGTATTTCTACTTCTAGATCCTTGAGGAATTGCTACACTGTCTTCCACAATGGTTGAACTAATTTCACTCCCACCAACAGTATAAAAGCTTTCCTATTTCTCCACATCCTCTCCAGCATCTGTTGTTTCCTGAGTTTTTAATGATCACTATTCTAACTGGCATGAGGTGGTATCTCATTGTGGTTTTGATTTGCATTTCTCTAATGACCAGTGATGACGAGCTTTTTTCATATGTTTGTTGGCTGCATAAATGTCTTCTTTTGAGAAGTGTCTGTTCAAATCCTTTGCCCACTTTTTGATTTTTTTTATTTTTTTATAAATTTGCTTAAGTTCTTTGTCAGACAGATAGATTGCAAAAATTTTCTCCCATTCCGTAGGTTGCCTGTTCACTCTATTGTGAAAAATTATCTATTGATAATTTCTTTTGCTTTGCAAAAGCTCTTTAGTTTAATTAGACCCCATTTGTCTGTTTTGGCTTTTGTTGCCATTGCTTTTGGTATTTCAGTCATGAATTCTTTGCCCATGCCTATGTCCTGAATGGTTTTTCCTAGGTATTCTTCTGGGGTTTTTATAATTTTAGGTCTTATATTTTAGCCTTTAATCCATCTTGAGTTAATTTCTGTATAAAGTGTAAGGAAGGGATCCAGTTTCAGCTTTCTGCATATGGCTAGCCAGTTTTCCCAACACCATTTATTAAATAGGAATCCTTTCCCCATTGCTTGTTTTTGTCAGGTTTGTCAAATATCAGATGGTTGTAGATGTGTGGTGTTATTTCTGAAGCCTCTATTCTGTTCCATTGGTCTATATGTCTGTTTTGGTACCAGTATCATGCTGTTTTGGTTACTGTAGCCTTGTGGTATAGTTTTAAGTCAAGTAGAGTGATGCCTTCAGCTTTGTTCTTTTTGCTTAGGACTGACTTGGCTATAAGGGCTCTTTTTTGGTTCCATATGAAATTCAAAGTAATTTTTTCCAATTCTGTGAAGAAAATAAATGGTAGCTTGACATGGATAGCATTGAATCTATAAATTACTTTGAGCAGTATGGCCATTTTCATGATATTGATTCTTTCTATCCATTAGCAAGGGATGTTTTTCCATTTGTTTGTGTCCTCTCTTATTTCCTTGAGCAGTGGTTTGTAGTTCTCCTTGAAAGGGTCCTTCACATCCCTCGTTAGTTGTATTTGTAGGCATTTTATTCACTTTGTAGCAATTGTGAATGGGAGTTCACTCATGATTTTACTCTGATTGTCTGTTATTGGGTGTATAGGAACGCTTGTGATTTCTGTACATTGACTTTGTATCCTAAGACTTTGCTGAAGTTGCTTATCAGCTTAAGGAGATTTGGGGCTGGGTTTTCTAATACACAATCATGTCATCTGCAATTATCTACAAACAGAGACAATTTGACTTCCTCTTTTCCTAATTAAATATGATTTATTTCTTTCTCTTGCCTGATTGCCATGGCCAGAACTGCCAATACTAAGTTGAATAGGAGTAATGAGAGAGGGCATCCTTGCTTGTGCCAGTTTTCAAAGGAATGCTTCCAGTCTTTGCCCATTCAGTATGATATTGGCTGTGGGCTTGTCATAAATAGGTCTCATTATTTTGAGATATGTTCCATCAATACCTAGTTTATTGAGGGTTTTTAGCATGAAAGGCTGTTGAATTTTGTGAAAGGCCTTTTCTTCATCTATTAAGATAATCGTGGTTTTTGTCATTGGTTCTATTTATGCAATGGATTTTATGTTTATTGATTTGCATATGTTGAACAAGCCTTATATCCCAGGGATGAGGCTGACTTGATTGTGGTGGATACGTTTTTGATGTGCTGCTGGATTTGGTTTGCCAGTATTTTACTGAGAATTTTTGCATCAATGTTCATCAGGGAAACTGGCCTAAATTTTTCTTTATTTGTTGTGTCTCTGCCAGGTTTTGGTATCAGGATGATGCTGGTCTCATAAAATGAGTTAGGGAGGATTCCTTCTTTTTCTATTGTTTGGAATGGTTTCAAAAGGAATGGCACCAGTTTCTCTTTGTACCTCTGGTAGAAGTCAGCTGTGAATCCATCTGGTCCCAGATTTTTTTTAGTTGGTAGGCTATCAATTACTCCAACCCAGATACTATGCTTCTCCTACAGTCTTCACAATCTGCAGATCAGGAGATTTCCTCTGGTGCCTACACCACTAGGGCCCTGGGTTTCAAGTACGTACAAAACTGGGCAGCTGTTTGGACAGAAATTGAGCTAGCCACAAGAGCTTTTTTCCATATCCCAGTGGCACCTGGAACACCAGCAAGAAAGAACCGTTCACTTTCCTAGAAAGGGGGCTGAAGCCAGGGAGCCAAGTAGTCTGGCTTGGCAGGTGCCACCCACATGGAGACCAGAAAGCTAAGATCCACTGGCTTGAAATTCTCACTGCTAGCACAACCTGGGATGCTCGAACTTGGGGGGGTAGGGATGGGATGTGGGGCAGGGGGATGGGCGTCAGCCATTGCTGAGACTTGAATAGGCAGTTTAACCCTCACAGTGTAAACAAAGCCTCAGCGGAGTTCAAACTGGGTGGAGCACACTGCTTCTCCTCTCTGGGCAGGGTATCTCTGAAAAAAAAAAAAAGGCAGCAACCCCATTCAGGGACCTATCGATACAACCCCATTTCCCTGGGACAGAGCACCTGGGGGGAGTGGCGGTTGTTGGCACAGCTTCAGCAGACTTAAACGTCTTTGCCTAACAGCTCTAAAGAGAGCAGTGGACAGCATTCGAGCTCTGATAAGGGACAGGCTGCCTCCTGAAGTGAGCCCCTGACCCTCATGTATCCAGACTGGGAAATACCTCCCAGTGGGGGCCGACAGACACCTCATACAGGAGAGCTCTGGCTGGTATCTGGCAGGTGCCTTGCTGAGAAGAAGCTTCCAGAGGAAGAATCAGGCAGCAATCTTTGCTGTTCTGTAGCCACTGCTGGAGATACCCAGGAAAACAGGGTCTGGAGTAGACCTACAGCAAACTGCAGCAGATCTGGAGCAGAGGGGCCTGACTGTTAGAAGAAAAACTAACAAACAGATAGGAATAGTATTAATATCAACAAAAAAGGCATCCTCTCAGAGACTCCACCTGAAGGTCATCAACTTCAAAGACCAAAGGTAGATAAATCCACAAAGATGGGAAGAAATCAGCATAAAAAGGCTGAAAATTTCAAAAACCAGAACACCTCTTCCCCTCCAAAGGATCACAACTCCTCACCAGCAAGGGAACAAAACTGGACAGAGAATGAGTTTGACGAATTGACAGAAGTAGGCTTCAGAAGGTGGGTAATAACAAACTCCCCTGAGCTAAAGGAGCAATAATATGTTGTTTAAAGGAATCCTCTTTAAATATAAAAACATGGAAAGATTAAAAGTAAGGAGATGAAGAAAACTATACTATGCTAACTTTATCAGAAAAAAGCTGGAGTAGCAATATTAATTTCAGACAAAACATATCATAGCAAACAAAATTATCAGGAATAGATGGGGCATTATACGATGATAATAGTGTTAATTCTCTAAAAATACATAAAAATCCCTGAGTATTTGTGTAATAACACAGAGTAACAATATGTGAGACAAAAATGACAGAACTGTAAGGAGAAATAAAAGAATACAGTATTATAGATGGAGACTTCAATAACCTGTATCAGTAACTAACAAATCCAGAAAGCAGAATATCAGGACACAGTTGACCTGAAGGGCACCATCAATCCATCAATCAACTGTATCCAACAGACAGGTAAAGAAAATTTCATCCAAAGAGAGCAGAATATATTTTCTTCTCAAGGCCATAAAAAAACCCACCTCAACATATTTAAAAGAATAAAAATCACACAATGTATGCTCTCAGACCACAACAGAATTCATCTTGAAATCATTAACAGAAACATAGCTGTCAAACCCCAAAATACTCAAGACATTAAACAACATACTAATATACAATACAATGGTCAGAAAAGAAGTCTCTATAATATTTTGAACTAAATGAAAGTTAAACAACTTATCAAAAATTGTGGTGTGCAGTAAAAGCAGTGCTTAGAGAGAAATTTATAGCACTAAATACATACAGAAAAAAGAAGAAAGATTAAATTCAATAGTCGAAGCTTCCATTTGGGAAACTAAAAAATGAAAATTCAATGCAAATAAAGCAGAAGATAAGAAATATAGTCATGTGTCACTTAATGATAGAGACACATTCTGAGCAATGTGTTGTTAGGCAATTTTGTTATTGTGCAAACATCATAGTTTGTACTTAAAAAATCCCTAAATGGTATAGCCTATCACACATCTAGACTATTGCTAGGCTAACCTGTACAGTATGTTACTGAATACTGAAGGCAACTGTATAGCTTTGCCCCAAAACAAGCTGAATATATAAGACTCTATTGTTAATATGGACCCTGTGAGACAGGAAACCCAACCTCTCCTTTCCCTTTTGGAAGAGAGAGCGCCTTCAGTCCACAACAGAGGCTACATCTTTCCAGACTCCAAGTTGATGTCACCAATAAATCTCTTCTTTCTAGTATTTAGCCATCCTCGTGGTCATTTGGACTAGACTTCTATGACCACAAATGAAAGAAATCAGAAGGCCATAACAGAAGGAAATCTATAATGTACATAAATCTGTGGAAATTGAACAACATACTCCTAAACAACCAACAGGTCAAAAAAAATTAAAAGGGAAGTTGGAAAATACTTGCAGATGAATGAAATAAAAATACAACATATAAAAATACAACATACCAAAAAGTATGGGTTATAGTTAAAACAGTACTCAGAAGGAAATATATGAGTATAAACACCTATACTTAACAAGAAGAAAGACTTCAAATCAATTACTTAATGTCACAGCTTAAGAAAATAGAAAAAGAATGAATTAAATCCAGAGGTAGCAAAAAGAAGGAAATAATGAAGAGGAGAAAAGATATGAACTAAATAGAGAATAGAAAAAGCAAAAAGAAAATTTTAAAAACTTGGCTTTTGGAAGGAACACAATAAAATTGACAAGCATTCACATAGACAGAGAAAGCAAAGTAGAGACATTACTACCTATCTTTCAGAAATAAAAAGGATAACAAGAGTATAAACATCGTAGGCCAATAAATTAAGTAACCTAAATGAGATAAACAAATAGCTAGAAACACACAAACTACCAAAACTGACTCAAGATGAAACAGAAAATATGAAAAGGTGTATAACTAAGTAAGGAGTTTGAATCGGTAATCAAAAATCTTCCAACAAAGAAAAACCCAGAACCCAAAAGACTCAGTGACGTATTCTATCAGTCAGTCAAAGAATAATTAAATAAAATTCATCTCACTTTCTTCCAAAATAATAGGAGGTAATCCTTCCTAACTCATATCTGACACCAATGCCAGAAAATGATATGATTACAGGCCAATAGCCATTATGAATACAAAAATTCTTAATAAAAATATAACAAACCAATTCCAGTAATATAGTAAAGAATATACCATGACCAAGTAGGGTATGTTCCAGGAAAGCAAAGGTTGTTCAATATATAACAATCAAAATAAGAGTATACTGCATTAATAGAAGGCAGGGTGAAAATAAAAAACACATAATAATCTTATTTCATATAAAAGTAGTATTTAACAAAATACAAAATCCTTTAATTATAAACCCACAGCAAATATCATATTTAACAGGGAAAGACTAAAAGCTTTCCTCCTAAGATCAAGTGCAAGACAAAGATGCCAATATTGCCCCTTCTACTAAACACTGTGCTGGAGGTTAAAGCAAGAACAATTTTGCAAGAAAAATCTGGAAAATTTATCCAGGGTGGAAAGGGCTAAGTAAAAATATTGCTATCCACAGACAACATGATCTTCTACATAAAAACTATTAAATATTTCCCCAAAACAAAACAAAGCCAAAAAACACTATTAGAGCTAATAAAGGAATTCAACCAAGGGTGCAGAATCCATTTTTTAAAATCCAGTGTATTTCTATACACTTTTCATGAACAATGTATAAAAGGAACTAAGAAAAATTCCACCTATAATAGCAACAGAAATAACAAAATAATTCAAAATACATTTGCCAAGAGTTACAGGACTATACTTATATATTGAAAACTGAAAAATGCTGCTGAAAGAAATTAAACAAGTTCTAAATAAATGCAAAGCTATCCTGTGTTCCCAGATTAAAAGACTTACTATTGTTAAGGTGGCAATAATATGCAAAGCTATGTTCAGATCCAATGCAATCCCTATCAAAACTCCAATGGTGATTTTCATCACAAATGGGGAAGGAGATGCTAAAAATCATATAGAATTACAATCAATCTCAAATTACCAAAACAATGTTAAAAAGGAAGAACAAAATTTAGGGAACTCTCACTTCTCAATTTCAAAAATGCCACAAAACTACAGTAATCAAAATGGCATACTGACATAAGAACAGAAAAACAGAACAATGCAATAGACTTGAGAATCGAGATAAGCCCATATATTTATGGTTACCTGACCTTCAACAAGGGTGCTAAGACAATTCAATGTGGAAAAGAATGGTCTCTTCAACAAATGTTCTTGGGCAACTGGATAGCTGCATGCAAAATATGAAGTAGAAGACTGAACCCATACCTTATACTATATACACAATTAGCTCAAAAAGAATCTTATTTCTAAATGTAACAGCTAAAACTACAGAAGGGGTAAATCTTCATGACCTCAGATTTGGCAATATATTCTTATAAACATCACCCAAAGGACAAGAAACACAAGGAAAAAATAGGTAAATTGGACTTCATCAAAATTAAAATCAATTGGGCATCAAAGGACATTATTAAGAAAGTGAAAAAACAATCTATAAAATGGAAGAAATATTTGCGTATCACATATTAATAAGAATCCAGTATTAGGAATATATAAAGAACTTTTACAACAACGCCAAAAAGACACACAACCCACTTTTAAATTGAGCAAAGGACTTGAATAAACACTTCTCCAAAGAAGACACACAAACGACCAAAAAGCATGAGAAGATGTTCAACAACATCTGCCTTTGGGGAAATGCAAATCAAGCCCACAATGCTTCATTTCTATTGGATATCATTTCTTTTACAAGTTTCAGCACACTTTCAGGTTCTCTTTCTCTTTCTTTCTTTCTTTCTCTGTCTTTCTTTCTCTCTCTTTCTCTCTCTCTCTCTCTCTCTATTTTTTGTCTCACTCTGTCACTCACGCCAGAGTGCAGTGGCACGATCTCGGCTCACTGCAACCTCCACCTCCTGGGTTCAAGTGATTCTCCTGCCTCAGCCTCCTAAGTAGCTGGGACTACAGGCTCACACCACCATGCCCGGCTATTTTTTACATTTTTATTAGAGGCAAGTTTCACCATGTTGGCCAGGCTGGTCTCAAACTCCTAACCTCAAGTGATCCACCTGCCTCGGCCTCCCAAAGTGCTGAACACAATGTTAGTCACACTTTCAGGTTTTCTAAGGACTGATCTACCTATTAAACAGACCCGGGAACAAAGACCCCATAAATCCTATAAATGCTAATAATAAGTCCTTGAAGAAATAAAGAAAGATTCTATTTCTGGTAATTAGTCTCAGAGGCTGGAGAAAAACTCTCAATGTATTTCTGGAGAAGAGAAGAGGGAAGGAGGGGGACGCCAGAGAAGGGAAGTAGAGTAGCCAGCAGAGGGGAGGGAAGGTGAGGGCCGAGGAGAAGGAAAGAGGGGAGAAGAGAAGGGAAGAGAGAGTGAAAGAGAAGTAAGGGAGATAAAAGACAGAAAATGGGGCTGAACTTCTCTTGTTCTTTTCCCTTAAAGCTTCATGCCTCTCAATTGTGTTTCTAGATGGCCAAA
>NW_016107587.1:84464-93160 GCF_001604975.1 Cebus imitator | reverse complement strand
GAGGCACTTTGGGGAGGCCGAGGCGGGTGGATCACAAGGTCAAGAGATCAAGACCATCCTGGTGAACATGGTGAAACCCCGTCCCTACTAAAAATACAAAAAATCAGCTGGGCATGGTGGCGAGTGCCTGTAATCCCAGCTACTCAGGAGGCTGAGGCAGGAGAATTGCCTGAACCCAGGAGGCGGAGGTTGTGGTGAGCCAAGATCGCGCCATTGCACGCCAGCCTGGCTAACGAGAGCAAAACTCCGTCTCAAAAAAAAGAAAATAGGAGGGGTGCCCTACTGTCACTGGGACCCCTTAAAAACACATGGATGGGTATTCCTAAGTGCTCCTTCATACATAAACCATTATAAATATAAGGTCCAATTCTTTATTTTCCAGAAAATATTGGGCCTCTACTCCACATTATTAAGAAAAGCACACTAAGCTGAATGGTTCTTCTTGTCTATATTAACCCATCTTACAATCAGATGATTTTATAAATTAAATCATTGTAAATATTTTGATACTCCTTATAGCAAGTTCCACTCTATAGTAAATTATTTTAACAGTGTAAGTTATTGAGAGAGCAAACTTTTCATTAGTACATGAAACAATAGAATTCTATTTGAGGGGTGATAAGCACTAAGTCAAAGTAGAGAACAAAATATATTCAGATGTAAAGTGTTTATATTGTAAAAATGCTGTGAGTAATTGACAACATTTTTAAATTATTAGTTATGTGTTCTCAAGTTGCTTTTCTAAAGAGCTGTATGGACTTACCTGAAAATGTAAAGAATAATTCATTTTGCAAACCAGCTTTTTGCATTTTAACATGATGGCATTCAGACTTAAGTAAGGAAATTTCACATGACAGGTCAAGAACCAGTTTGCTTAAAATCTGAAGAAGTTTCTTCTCAAAAGAAATATTATAAATACTATTGCATGGAGGTGCATGATATCGAGCTGTGAACTGATAATAATAATGAGGCTCACGATAAGCTGTAAAAAAAATAAGAGAAAGACACAAAAATGGTTATTTAAATAATTGAAACATATTGCAACTATTTAAGAAATATCATTGTTTGGTATAAGTTCTTGGTACAAATTTTTATATAACAGTTATATTTATTTTTAGTTCACCAACACTTATCTTGCAGTTACTAAGTATCAAATATTATGATAGATACTTTACATATAGTGACTCATTTAAATCTCTCAACATCATTAAGATTTTCTATCCATCATAAACAAATTGAGGGAAGCAGGGATTTGTCACATGTTCAATGCCTATGCTATCAAAACTAAGATTCTAATTTACGGAGCCTTGTCCCAGAGCCTGTACTCTTAACCTCTATACTACGCTGCTCAAACTCAGGTGTAACACTTCTCTAAGTTCAAACATTTATCTTGGAAGAAATTAAAGTCATATAATCATGAACAATACTCAAAAATATGTGTTTCTAATAAATCCACAATTAGTTTTATTGAGTTGAGTACAACATCTAGAACTGAGAATATATATATGTATATTTTGCCTATCCCAAATTCTTACTGAAATGACACAAGAAAAATAAAAATGAAAATAAATTCACTACAATACCAAAGGTCAGAAAAGTTCATCTTCCAAAACAGGGAGTTCTGTTGCTATTTCTTTCAAGCAAGGGAGACCTTCCTGCCTGTTCCTCAATTATGCTCAGGAAAAGCTTCATACTTAGCTACTATCCATCTTTGTATTTGAAGTAGAGACCAGACAGCTTCTAATTGCTAAGGAAACCTCTATAGGTTTCATTTCTGAACAGGAATTCTAACATGCTTTTTGTACTGATTCATCCATCAGTGTAGGTATGCATTTATCATGAATATATACATATATCATGATTTATAATATGAAAGGTATATAATATATACACATATCACATAGAATAACTGAACTACGGGGTCAGAGCTGGAAGCTGGAGTGAGTCACAGTATGATTGGGGATAGAGAAAGAAAACCTTTTCTTTCCAGAAAACTGACCCATAACAAGGTATTACCTGAAATAGAACTAAGTCTCAATTGAAGCCCAATATCCCCCAAATTCTCTGAAACACGATTTCAAAAGTATATCCTTCTGAGTCCGCAGCAGAAGTACACACAAACCAGCAACAATTCAGGATCAGCTTATGTGCATTAAAGAGTTAACACTGCAGGGTGGAGGCTGCTTGCAGGATTAGCCCTTGCTGGTAAACACTTCCCTAGACAGACAGGAATTTTTTCCTTCACGGATAAAACTGTCTTCTTACCCACCTGATGCACTGAACATCTTTTTGTCTTCTGGGAGTCTGGGATTTGTGTAGCTGCTAGGCAGAGTGCCTACAGAACTGGCCCCTAATAAACACTCTTGATGTATTACTGCTTTATTCTACTGCTTTTTTTTTTTTTTCCTCAAAAGCTCTCTGCAAATCCTAAAGTGTCTTCAAGAAGATTCATGGAATAGACTTTAAGTATAATTAGCACAGTAAATATACTTAGTACACTAAGATCATACAATTAGACTGGGTAAGAATTTGAATAACTCGAATTTTAAAAACTGGACTCAAATTGCTAACCTAACATTAAGCAGAACAAGGATTAATTACGTAGGACTGAACTGATGCAGGACTAAAATGATTTTTATGACTTTTTGTTGAAAACATTGCTGATTTTCTTTTCTTTTGTTTTCCAGAGTAAAGAACATTTTTTTTTCTTTTTCTTTTTTTTTTTTTTTTTGAGAGTTTCACTCTTGTTACCCAGGCTGGAGTGCAATGGCGCGATCTCGGCTCACTGCAACCTCCACCTCCTAGGTTCAGGCAATTCTCCTGCCTCAGCCTCCTGAGTAGCTGGATTACAGGCACGCACCACCATGCCCAGCTAATTTTTTGTAGTTTTAGTAGAGACGGGGTTTCACCGTGTTGACCAGGGTGGTCTTGATCTCTTGACCTCGTGATCCACCCACCTCGGCCTCCCAAAGTGCTGGGATTACAGGCGTGAGCCACCGCGCCCAGCCACTTTTTTTTTTTTTCCTTAAAAAAAAAGCTATTTATAGTTTGCAGAAATTGGGTAAAGCATATTTTTGTAAGCAAAATCAAAACATTTACCAGAAAACTAAATATTCTGGGGACTTCAAGAAAAGAATTAACTCAAGTACTGCAGGTAACATCTGAGGGTGAGTCCATGGCTTTAATTCCTAATCTGGAGAGAATTTTAAAGTCATTTCCTTATGACAAGTTCCAACAAAGCCAAATTTAAAAGAACCTATAATAAGGTCATTCATTATTCCTGCTACAGTTTGTTTACTTATTTATTCATTTATTTATTTGTTTTGAGATGGAGTTTTGCCCTGTCACCCAAGCTGGGGTACAGTGAAGCGATCTTGGTTCACTACGGCCTCTGCCTCCCAGGTTCAAGTGATTCTCCTGCCTCAGCCTCCCAAGTAACTGGGATTACAGGCACACACCACCATGCCCAGCTAATTTTTGTATTTTAAGTCGAGATGGGGTTTCACCAGGTTGGACAGGCTGGTCTCGAACTTCTGAACTCAGGTGATCCACCTGCCTCGGCCTCCCAAAGTGCTGGGATTACAGATGTGAGACACTGCAACCGGCCTTGCTACAGTTTATCTAACTAATCAAGCCCACTATAATGAGGCTAAAACTTATTTTACAACAGAACTGGGCTCGCTGTGATATGTGGTAGAAATGGGTGACCAGAGAGAGAAAAATTATATTTCAAGAAAAAATTAAAAACTATAATGCACCTGCTATTAGATTCTAGCCCTATCCATTGTTTTTGAGGGTTTTTTTTTTTAATTATCTAGATTGAGTCTTGAATTTTTAGTTTCTTCCAGTATCTGACTATGAGTCTCCACGCTAAAACTTCCCATTTTTCTCCCACTCACTCATTTGACTTGAAATCCCTACACATCAAAACTGATTTTCCTAAAGCCCTGCAAGTTAATGCTAGACAACCTGATATAAACTTTGGAGAAATCATCACAACTTATTTACGTACAGAAAGTTCAGTGGAATGCCTGAATTAAATGACAATCTGGAAATATCTATCAAATTGCCACTTCCTGCACATTCCAACTGAAAATGCTTTGAGCTGAAATCTAAAATATTCTCAGCTGACTGCCCTCCAAACTCAGAGTTCAGTTTGCAGACTGCTCCAGGTATTAACTTTTGCTTTTCTGTTTTCCATAAAAAATGCCTCCAACTAAATACCAGTGTGCTCATACCATATAGGGACTGAATTTTGACAAAAAATTCAGCTATTAACACTACTTTCTGACATCAGACTCACCTGTTCAACTAAGCTGATTATTCTCAGGGCTAAGAGACTCATTCAATAAGATAGGGAACCCAAATTTGTTCCTTTCTACTTGTTTCAATCTATTTCTCCCCACTTTGCCAATTTCTTTACCTTAGAACCTCTCACCTAAATCTCCCCAAAGCTACCAACGTGGATTTTAATATGTACAATTTTCTAAAAGTAAAGCTTTAAAAGGCGGACAAAAAAAAAAATCCTCCCCCAAACATTGAGGATTATGAGGTTAAAGACTTTGAAAATGGAGGGTAACATGCTGCCTTAGCATCTATTTGCCCGATGGCAGAACACCAGTCCTTCCTTACTGGAGACAGCACTTGCTAATCTGTCCAGAGAAAGCACCAGCAGGCACCAAAGGAATCTGGGAACAGATTTTACTATCCTTCCACATTTTCTAACCTTTTAGAAGACTGGAACTGCTCTCTCCTTTGTTCTGTCACTATATTGGATTTACGGATCTTTGTTAAAATATTATGTAAGACAGCCCCTAAGCCACCAACAGGAGATACTTTTGAATTGAGGCCTCTCCAGCATGATGGGTACAGGACACACATAAACTTCTGCCACTTTCTCCCTTGTTAACTTGGCTTCTGTTTTCAGCAGTGTCTCAACTAAGAAGTTATGAGAGTTAAAAAAAAGAAACTATGTTTCTCGCCTTCAATTATCAGTACAGTTCAGTGCCATTGCCTTGCTTTCTACTAGTAGGTGGCAGTAATTTGCCCACCATAAGTGCAAATATCAACACAGTAGAAATAGCAAATAATATCTCAGTACAATTACTAAATTAGTTTTCACCTTACTGATCCCTTGAAAGTGTCAGGGACTCCCAGAGTTTCACAGAACATGATTTGAGAAGCACTCTATATTCAGAGTAGCATTAAAAATTGACAAGAGCACAAAAACAGGAAAACAGGCAAAATATATAAACAGAGAATCTTGTATGGGACAATAAACATACATAAATAGATGCTCAAATATAATAGTATTAAGGAAAATGCAAATTATAAGTGATACAGCTTTTTACACCCACGTTACAGATAAAACAGCAATAAAACCTATTTTGTTGGTGGTAAAGATACACAGAAGTATATGTACATTATTAAAATTTATAATAAAATTAAAAAGTGTAAATTCTCAAAATGTTAAAGGAATAAATTAAGAACAGGAAATTATAAAACAAAAATAGGTGGATATGATCAAAAACAAGTGAAGATTGTAAAAATGTAAGATCTAACATATTGGAGAATGAAAATATAGTCATTGAAATAGAAAAAAAATCACTGAAGTAAAAAATAAATAAATTAAGTGAAATAGATAGGCTAAATGGCAGACATACATGCCTGAAGAAACATTTGGTAATTGCATGAGAGTACCTAAAATACATAACATTTAAAGATTTTGGTATATGAAAGATAAGCTAAAAGTCATGAATATAAGTTAAGAAATCCTAATAAATATATTGAATTAGCTTTCCAGAAATAAAAATAGTCAAGAGGAGGATGAAAGAAGTCAACAAAATCCGAAAGTTCAATATTACAACATGTAAACCGCATTCTCTGACACACACAAAAACCAAATAAAAATCAACAACAAACATTTTAAAAAAAATAAAATAGTACTAAATAACAAATGGGATATAAAAGAAATCACAGATTTGACTAAATATTTAGAAATGATGATAAACATGTCAGTAATTGTGGGATATAACTATAGAAATAAAAAGTAAATTTATAGTCTTAACTATATTTACCCAAAAAATAAAAAGAAAATAAATGAGCTAACAGTACAACTCAAGAGTGTACATAAAAAACAAAGTTAACACAAGAAAGGAAGTTAGGGAAAGAGAACAGGGAAAATCCAAGAAGAAATGAATCCTGGAGAAATATAAAAAATAATTATAATTGAGATAGAAGTAAAATCCATGATAAATAAGGAAAAAAATCAAATAATGTACTAATTAAAGAACAGAAAAAACTATAAAAAAATTTAATATATAAATAAAGAAAAAACAAGTAACCACATAAAACACTATAAATACCTTCATGTCAATGATTTTGGAGAGTTGGATTGAAACTATTCCTAGAAGAATATACATTATTATTCATAATATGAATTACTATAATGTGCATAAGAAGAAATAAACTGAATAAAGTAATGACTACTACTAAACAAATAACCATGGGAGACAGACTTCTGACAAGGCAGTTGGAGGAGCTCTGCAAACTCCAGGTAAATTCTTTTGTAAAAACAACCATTAAACAGTATTTGGAAACTGTCCTAAGGGCGTAGAAAAAATAAAGAAACATTTATTCAAATAACTCTATCGAATGTCAATAGGAACAGTGTAATAGTCTGTTCTCCCACTGATATAAAGAACTACCTGAGACTGGGTAATTTATTAAGGAAAGAGGTTTAACTAACTCAAAGTTCTGTAGGCTGTACAGGAAGCATGGCTGGGAAGCCTCAGGAAAGTTACAATCATTATTATCATTATTTCTTGCAACCATATGTTACATCTACATTTATCTCAAAACAAAAAGTTTAATCTGAAAAAACATGCCTAAGGATTAACTTGCCTTATCAGGAACATTGGCAGTCTGCTTTTTTAAGCTACTGTACCTTAAATGATTGAAAACTTATTAATTGCTGAATATATAATAACCTTTGCTTGTATTTAACTAAAAATGGTTTAAGAGCCAACAATTCAAGTATGACAATGGAGCAGAACAGTTTTTAATGCTCAAGCACCTCTCTTCTTGTGCATAACTTGTATCCTTAATTTTTTCTGTGAAATCGTTATATTATTACCTTAGCCTTTTTTTTTGGCGGCGGGGGGTGGGGGGGAGACAAAGAAAGAATGCTTGTTAAGTCTGTCAAAACATAACCTTATCTTGTGAATTTCTGTTAATATATTATACAAGTCATTTGCCCAGAAAGCTCATATAATACATTTGGAAATTTCCGCTCTGTAATATCTTTAGAGCTGACAGTCTGTTAGGTTTGTTTTTTATTTCATGCTAAAGTGTCATTTAGTGGTTTTGTGAACTGGTCAGAAATTCACAGGTTTTAAGTGTCTTGGGGAAATTTATATTAGACATTGCCCTTTGTCTACCAAATAAAAGATGTTAACTTACTACTGTTTAAAAAAATAGGCCTAGAAAATATAGAAAACAATTTTTCTTTTCCTTTCTTTTTTTTTTTTTTTAATTTAAGGTGGAGTCTCACTTTGTCATCCAGGCTGGAATGATCTGCAGGTGGAACCTGCAGCTTCGACCACCCAGGTTCAAGTGATTCTTGTGCCTCAGCCTCAGCCTCAGCCTCCTAAGTAGCTGGGATTACAGGTGTGCACCACCAAGCCTGACTACTTTTTGTGTGTGTGTGTATTTTTAGTAGAGGCAGGATTAGCCATGTTACCCAGGCTGATCTTGAACTCCTGGCATAAAGTGATCCACCTGCCTTGGCCTCCCAAAGTGCTGGACAATTTTTATTTTCTAGATAGAAAGAAATCTCTCAGAAAACAAAACAAAACAAAACAAAACCAAAAAAGGTCAGAGAATTAAAATTGATAGCTCTAATTACAAAAAAAAATTGAAACTTCTGTTAGTATAAACATTTTAAGTGAGAGAAGACAGAAATTATTTAAAGTATTGATAAGAAAGGATTAGTATCCAGAACAGTAAAATATCTAAAGATTAGTAAGAAAAAGACAAACTATCCAAAAGGAAGATGACAATGGAATTGAAAAGGCAATCTACTGAATAATAAAAATATGAAAGCATGTTCTAACTTACTAATAATTAAGGAAGAGTATATTAAAGCATTGACTCACCATTTTTATACCTATTGTCTTGCCAAATTCAAACCTGGTAATAATTCTTGATTTTATTTTTGTAATTTTCTAACATTTGTAAAGGTTTTATATACACATAGAAAATTATAAGTTGATTTTACTTCTTACAATCCAGGTAATAGTGAATACCTTGCTCAACACAATAAAAAACATGAGTCGAAAAGAAAATACCACTTGTAGGTTATATAAAATTTTGAAATTTGGAATTATCCTTTACTTGCAATTTAACAGGTTAATAAGCTAAAAACAAAATACAGAATACAATGCATTTGACATAAAATTACTATCTACATAGCTACATACCTCTCAGTAGCTATTCAGACACACACATACACAGAGCCCACACAAGTAACAAGATTGGAATAACCTACCAAAGTCTAAAAAATACATATTAAAACTATAAAATCGGTGGCTCAAGCCTGTAATCCCAGCACTTTGGGAGGCCGAGGCGGGTGGATCACGAGGTCAAGAGATCGAGACCATCCTGGTCAACATGGTGAAACCCCGTCTCTACTAAAA
>NW_016107587.1:33374-84340 GCF_001604975.1 Cebus imitator | reverse complement strand
AAAAAAAAAACTATAAAATACCATTAATTTATTATATTGGCAACACTTCAAAATACAGCATTAAAGGGGTTTTAGAAACTGAGGTTCTCATCTATTCATAGCAGGGCTGGAAATTCCTATACTTTTTACAAGTCAACGGGCAGAACCAATCATAATAGCACTATGAATTCCCTGTAGATTTTCCTTTACAGAATTCATCTTGCTGAAAGACTATCAACTTATCTTACAAAATACAGGAATGTTGGTATGGTGTGAAGGTATGGTGCATGCGTGTATATACACAGACCAATGATGGATGGATGGACAGATATTTAAATGTTCCATACAGCACCATCTGAAGTAGGGAAAAAGTGAAAGAAACTAATAATTAACCAAAGAATGCTCAAATAAAATCTGAAACACCATGTAGCTATCAGAAAGGTTAAGGGAGATAGGTATAATGAAATAGAATCAATTGCATTTGTTTTAAGCATAAAAAGAGTAGGTTTCCAAAGTCAGTTTATTAATCAGGTTTTCATCCTGGCAACATTCATGTAACAGTGGTATACATAGTAGGATATCATAAAGCATAAGAATACTAACTCTAGGACCAGAATTCTTAAATTTAAATCCGAGTCCTCCCCTCCCCTACTTACTAACTATGGTCTTGGGCAAGTCACTTAACCACTCTGTTTCCTTACATTTACAAGACCAAAAATAGCAGTGCCTACATCACAGTTTGTTGTGAAGTACATTTAATATAAATAAATCAGGGCAATGCTTACACTAAGGAAGCATTACATAAATATGGGTTTTGCTGTTGTTGTAATAATTACATGTAAAAACACAGCACAGCCGGGAATTTCTTAAGTGCTCAGTAAATATCTAACATTATCATTATTATAAACCAGCACTCATTTTAGGCACTTTTGTGTTTGTTAGCATATGTCAATATGTATTTCTGAGTGATTTTGAAGTATATTTATTAAAAGTTAGGTACATGAAGTAACAAGATGCAGATAACTACTATGTAACAAAAATGAAACATGACTGATTACAAGGTTTAAACAAATTATTTGCCTAACAATTTAGGTACCAACACATTATGTCTCTCTTTGGCTATATGAGAAAGCATTTTTTGATTAACCAAAAAATTATCAGGAAACCACTAATAATTCTGCCAGTTGTCTGGCACCCTTGCTGTCAAAGTCACGGTATATAAGTTACCTTACTGGTACTGTAACAAGCTACCACAAACCTAATGTCCTAACCAACACAAATGTATTACCTTATGGCTCTGGAGGTCAGAAACCCAAAATGAGTCTTACTAAGCTAAAATCAAGCTGTATTCCTTCTGAAAGCTTTAGGGGGACCCCAGTTCTTTGCCATTTCCAGCTGTAGTGGCTGCCTGCATTATTTGGCATCTGGCTCCTTCTTTGATCGTCAGAGGAAATCGCTTGACCTTCTCCTTTTGTCACCACATCTTTTTCTGCCTTTGACCCTCTTGCCTTCCTCTTAGAAGAACCCCTGTGATTACACTGGACCCACCCAGATAATTCAGGATAATCTCCCCCTCTCAAGAGCCTTAATTTAGTCTATCCGCTAAATCCCTTTTGCCATGCAGAGCAACACACTTAGATGTTCTGGATATGACTAGATATGGACATGTTTAGGAGCCATTATTCTGTCTGCCACACATGGGTCCTACCAGTGAGATGGAATCTGCAAGCAACTTGAGTTCAGGCTGTTCTCCTGGCTACTCCATATTGACAGGGCAGGAGTACCTCATCTCCAACAAACACAGCCACTTTAAGTTCCAGCTCCCTTTCTAGCCTCATGCATTTCAAGGAAATCACTTCTCTTCTAATTACAAGCAGCCAGAAAGAGCAGACATTAAAACACAGATAAGACAGCTGGGGCAGAGAGGGAGGTATAGGAAAAGTCTCTTGTGCAACAACCAAACTTCACCCTTCTACAATGGGCCCCAATAAAATAGTGGGTCTTAATAAGCACATTCCTTTCCCTTCAGGCACTAACATAGGGAAGCTAAAAGCAGACTTGGGGGAATAAGCCTGCAGCTGCAAAAAGATATATGGAAACAGACACACAACTCTCCCTCCCAGATAAGCACAACAAAGAGACACAGAAGCAGTCCAAGCCTCTGATAACTCTCCCACCCTGAGTCCTGAGAAACTCTTAGTCTGTAAGAGAGTGTGTGCCTCTGACCTAGCTCAGCCAGAAGGTGCCTCTCAGGTTTGTTTTCTCTAAAAGAAATCTGTTTTGGCTGGTGGGCCACCTTTTCGTGCTTCTTTCCTCTTTCTTTAATTCTTACACATATCAACTGAGCTCTGCCAAATATAAGCCTCAAAAGATCAAACCGCCAGAAAAGGAATTTATAGTGGTGCTTCATGCTCCTGCTTTGGAGGATGGCAGTGTGCCAGAAATCATGATACTCAAATTTAAAATACTTAGAATTTAATAGAGTATAAGACATAATATCATCATAATAACTTAAAAACATTTATATATCCCAGACGTAAAATTTGTGTGTACATGTCAACATTCCCCTGAAGGAAAAAAAGACTATGGTCTGTTCACCACTCTGTGCCCTCACCACTAACCCTTTACAGAATACTTTACCCAGGGAGACAATAATTCTTTTTTAATTAAATGAGACTAAAAATAACAAAGTCCCTTTAAGACAAACCTATTTAAACATATTTAAATGTTTAAAATCATTAAGAAAGGTTAAAACACAACTAACTTTACTTCTTACCATATATAATATATTTTAGGTGAAGACGTTTAACAGTTTCTTCCACAGTAGGTTTATACTCAAGGGAACATGTATAAATTCCACTCATACGCTCCTGAAAATTTTGGAATACAAGGCTTCCTGTGGATGTTACTTGTGTAGTGCTGTTTTCTACTAAAGGAATAAGATACAGTTATTAGATGCGTAAGTTACATGAGGCAAGTACCAAAACATTTTCTAAGCAAGGTAAAACCATCACAATTCACCAACACAGTCAATGAAAGGAGTGGTGGACATAGCTAGGACACTGTATCTGGTGTCTGCTAACAGTGGGTGCCAGGGTAACCTTCTTAGCAGCAGACATTCACTATCCAGAGTTCATCAATTGCACTGTTGCCTAAGTTGTAAGAGACTAAGTAGGATACATACAGAACGTGCTCCTAATCTGCTCCTTGCATTGAACTGTGCAATATCAGAAATGTAGGACACCCATATACAAATACATACACATACATATATATGATATGTATATATACACATACGATAAAATAATTACATTTATATTTAATCATAAATTATGCCATCAGTAAGCTTACAAACTGCATATGAAACATAAATAATATACCCAGAACAAGGGATATCAGAATATAATCACTAACGAGATTTCTTATCAGTACATATAGTAGTATAAAGCAAAATTTGGCTTATAAATTTGAGGTTTGCACACAAAAAAAATAATGGACATGAGATCACCTGATTTGCCCAACATCACATAATCACACAGTTGCAGTGCTGAGGGTTAGAATAGAATGTAAGCTTCCTTTTCACTTCAACATACTTTATTACTTAGGTGTCATGCACGCAGAAAACTATGTTGTGAAATGGAAAGTAAATCTGCCTTTAAAGGCATTGCGACTTGGGCTTGAGACCTACCTTTCCCTCTCACAAACCGTGTAACCTTGAGTAACCACTTCATCTCTGCAATCCAGTTCCCTCATTTGTTCAATGAAAAATCATAATATATGATAGCCTATCTCACAAGATTTTTCTGTATGACAAACACAATGAATGTTAAAGTACATGAAAATGCCATAAATCTGTTATTCTGAATGTTCATAACCACAGTTTTTCATTAGAAAAATTCTTAGCTATTAAAATTTGCTGAGTCAATAATTTAATATTCCATTCATTAGAACTGAAAGTACTACCTCAGAAACTGTCTACCTTTTTTCCATTTTAGGTAAATGATATATTGCTTATAAATTTTAAGTTGAAATATTTCTCCAAAACAAATGATGAGTGTTCACAGGGATACAATTTTCATTACTTGTTTTTTAAATAAATATTTACTGAGTCTCTAGTACATGTAAGCTCTGCTTCAGGTATTGAAAGAGAAATGAATAGATGGATATATCCACCCTAGAGGAATTTACAAAGAGCATTATGCCTTGAGAGCTCCCATTTGTATATCCTGGATGAAGCTGAAAAACATGATACAAATTTAGAATGCAGTCCTATTGTAATGTCTATTTCTTCAAAATTATCTTTTGATGAAATATTACACATTTATACTAACATGTCAAGGTTTTTACAAACGGAGTTAACAGTTTGCAAGTGTTTACTACATATTTCAGCAGCAACACCTCGTAAGGATATATCAGGTTCTCATAAAGTTTAAATACATTTTCGAATATTATGTCATCAATGAGGTTTCATATTCTTTGGCAATCATTTTAAATGGAAGAGTTTCTCCCACCAAGATATGAGACCATCAAGAAGACTAGCAGACTCTGAGCAGATCTTCAGAAGCAAGGGATTGGTTGCAGATGGAGGGAAGATGCAGACCCTGGGCTAAAGGAGTAAGAAGCTGTGGACCCTGCACAGGGCTGCCAAGCAACAGGACTTATTCTTGGCCCTGAGTGGCTCCCAGGGAAGGGATAAGTTAAATACACATGGAGTGGCCCACCACAGACCTCTGGAATCCTAGCTACAGGAGAACCCATGGATATTTGGGCTGGCAAGGGAGAGCTTCTTGGAGAGTTGACAGGGACAAGACTCTAGCCTGCATGGAACCCAGAGCATCTGGCATGGGAACAGTTTCAGTGGAGCATGACCAGGGACACCATCCCCTAAGGCTTGCCAAAATCAGAGCTGACCTGAACAAAATTGAGACACAAAAAAACATACAAAAGATCAACAAAACCAAAGATTGGTTTTCTGAAAGAGTAAATAAGATGGGCAGACTGCTAGCTGGACTAACAGAGCAAAAGAAAAGAGAATATCCAAATAAACACTATCAGAAATGACAAAGGAGATATTACCACTGACCCCAGAGATATACAAAAAGCCATCGGAGAATATTACAAACACTTTTATGCACATTAGCTAGAAAATCTAGAGAAATGGTTTCATTCCTAGGATACATTCCTAGAAACATATACCCTCTCCCATGATTGAACCAGGAAGAAATTGAAACCCTGAACAGACCAGTAGTGAGTTCTGACACTGAAACTATAATTAAAAACCTACCAACAACAAAAAGCCCTGGACCAGACAGGCACAGCCAAATTCTACCAGACATATAAAGAAGGGCTGGTACCAATCCTAGCTAAACTATTCCAAACAATTGATGAGGAGCGACTATTTCCTACCTTATTCTATGAGGCCAGCAACATTCTGATACCAAAATCTGGTGGAGACAAAATGAAAAAAGAAATTTTTAGGCCAATAACCCTGATGAATATAGATGCAAAAGTCCTCAGCAAAATACTAGCATAGCAAATCCAGAAGCACATCAAAAAGCTAATCCATCACAAACAAGTAGACTTTATCTCTGGGATGCAAGGTTGGTTCTACATATGCAAATCAATCAATTTGATTCATCACAAAACAAAACTAAAAACAAAAACCACCTGATCATCTCAACAGATGCAGAAAAGCCATTCCATGAAATTCAATCTCGCTTCATGTTAAAAACCCTCAATAAACTGGGCATCAGAAGAACGTTATCTCAACATAATAATAGCCATGTGTGACAAACCCACAGCCAACATCATACTAAACAGGCAAAAGCTAGAGGCATTTCCACTTTGAGAACCAGAACAAAATAAGAACGCACACCCTCACCTCTCGTATTAACATAGTTCTGGAAGTCCTAGCCAGGGAATCAGGCAAGAGAAAGAAATAAAAGTCATCCAAATAGAAATAGGGGACTTCACACTATCTGTCTTCACAGACTATTTGATTCCATACCTAGAAAACCTCATCGCAGACTGTTGAAGTGGCTCATACCGGTAATCCCAGCATGTTGGAGCGCTGAGACAAGTAGATCATTTGAGGTCAGGAATTCAAAGCCAGCCTGGCCAACATAGTGAAACATCAACTCTATAAAAAAATTGAAAAATCAGCCAGGCATAGTGGTGCATGCCTGTAATCTCAGCTAATAAAGGGTTGATTTTAATGATTTCTCCTGGCTACTCCACATTGACAGAGCAGGAGCACCATCATCTCAGACAACTGCCACTTTAAGTTTCAGCTCCCTTTCTAACATCATGCCATTTCAAGGAAATCACTTCTCTTCTCATTACAAGCAGCCAGAAAGAGCAAACAGTAAGACACAGGTAAAACAGGAGGCGGAGGCACAAGAATTGCTTGAACCTGAGAGGCAGAGCTTGCAGTGAGCAGAGATCACACCACTGCACTCCAACCTGGGCAACAGAGTGAGACTCCATCTCTAAAAAACAAAACAAAACAAAAATTGTTTCTGTCCAAAGGCTTCTAGATCTGATAAACAACTTCAGCTAAGTTCCAAAATACAATATCAATGTATAAAAACCAGTAGGATTTCTATACACTAATGACATCCAAACTGAGAGTCAAATCAAGAACACAATCCCATTCACAATGCCCACAAAAAGAATAAAATACCTAGGAATACAGTTAACAAGGGAGGTGAAAGATCTGTACTATGAGAATTGCAAAACACTGCTCAAAGAAATCACAGATTACATAAACAAATGCAAAAACATTCCATGCTCATAGATAGAAAGAATCAATATTGTTAAAATAACCGTACTACCCAAAACAATTTACAGATTCAATGCTTTTCCTATCAAATTACCAATGAAATTTTTCATAGATTAGAAAAAAAACCATTGTAAAACTCATATGGAACCCAAAAAAAAAAAAAAAAAAGAGCTGGAACAGCCAAAGTAATCCTACGTAAAAAGAGCAAAGCTAGAGGCAACACACTACCTGACCTCAAACTATACTACAGGGCTACAGTAACTAAAACAGCATGGTACTGATATAAAAACAGACACATAGACTAATGGAACAGAATAGAGACCCCATAAATACAGCCACACACCTACAACCATCTGATCTTCAACAAAGCTAACAAAACAAGCAGTGAGTCCCTATTTAAGAAAGGATGCTGGAATAACTGCCTTGTCGCACGCATAAGATTGAAACTGGAACCCTTCCTTCCACGACACATAAAAAATCAACACAAGATGAATTAAAGACTTCAATATAAGGGACTCTTGGAGAAAGGGCAAAGCAAGATGGCTGAAGAGAAATCTCCACCAATCATCCTTCCTGCAAGGGCACCGCATTAACAACTATACATAGAAAAAATACCTTCTTTTAATAACAAAAATCAGGTGAGCACTCATAGTACTTGGTTTTAACTTCTTATCACTAAAAGGCACTGAAAAGACTTTTTAAAAATCCAGAATCGTCAATGCCACCCCTCCCCCACCTCCACCCTAAAGGGGTGGCCTGATAGAAACAGTGTCTGAGTACTAGGGGAGGGAGAACACAACAGTTGTGATGTATTGAGCTCACTGCTGTCCTGTTAGAGCAGAAAGGAAAACCAGACCAAATTCAGCTGACGCCTGCCTATGGAGTGAGCATTTAAACCAGCCTGAACCAGAAGAGAATGACTGATATCAGCCACATGAACTTGAGTTCCTGCAAACCTTGCCAACAAGTTCTACAGCACTCTGTTTACTCCAAGTAAACTTGAAAGGCAATCTAGGCCATAGAGCTGCAAATCATAGGTGAGTCCTGGTGCTGAACTAGGCCCAGAGAGTGAACTGAAAGGGCACACAAAATACTGAGACACCAGCTGGGGCAGCCAAGGGAGGGCTGGCATCGCCCCTCCCCTAACCACAAGCTGCACAGCTTGCAGCTACAAAAGGGACCCTTTCTTTCCACCTGAGGAGAGGAGAGGTGAGGGAAGAGTGTGGAGAACTCTGTCTTGCATCTAAGATATCAGCCTAGGTGCAGTAGGATAGGGCACCAGTCAGGGTTGTGATGTCCCCATTCCAAGCCCTTGTTCCAAGAGGACATCTGTAGACACACCCTGGGCCAAAAGGGAACCTGCTGCCTTAAAGAAAAACACCCAGTCCTGGCAGCACTCATCATCTGCTAACAGAAGAGCCCTTGGCCCTGAATAACCAGCAGCAATACTCAGGTACAACATCAAGGGCATTGGGTGGGCCTCTGAGACTTGCTCGCTTCAGATGAGACTCAGCACATGACCAACTGTGCTGGCTATGGGCAAAAACTCCTCCTGCTTGAGAATAGCAGAAAGAAAACTAAAGCATACTTTGTCTCACACCTTAGGTGCCAGCACGTACACAGAGTGGGAGAGTAACAAGTGGGTTCTCAGGGTCCCCAGTTAATAGGGCTAATGCTTGGATGGCATTTCTGAACCTGCCCTGGGGCCAGAGAAGAGTCCACTGCCCTGACGGGTAGGTCCCAGGCCAGGAAGCCTTCAGGACAAGCTCACTTAAGAGCCCTTGGGCCTTAAGGGAACATTGGCAGTAGTCTGGCAGTAATCCTCCTGGCCTGGGGTGGTGGTAGCTATCAGTTGAGGCTCTCCTCCCTTTGGAAAGGGTAGTGGGGTCGAGTAGGAAGGATTTTGTCTTTTGCTTTGAGTGTCACCTCATCTGCAATATAATAGGACACCAGGTAGACTTCTAAAGTTTTTGACTCTAGTCCCTGAATCCCAGGCAGCACTTCTGAGCCCACCCAGGGATTCAGGGACCTTGCAACACTCAACCAAAGGACAAAGGCCTAGCTGGCTTTACTTCCTGTTGATTCGAGAGCCCCAGAACCCTGAGGAAACATAGGCAGGAGGCAGGAGCCAGGAGCCACAAAGTGGCTATAACAGGCCAGGGGGAAGACACAGTGCTATGCTGGCTTCAGGTCTGACCCAGTGTAGTCATAGTGGTGATAGCCACAGGGATGCTATTGTCACTCCACCTCCAACTTCAGGTGGCCCAAAACAGAGACAGGGACTGTATGTTTGGGAGAAAGTAAGGGAAGAAAACAAGAATCTCTGCTTGGTAATCCAGAGAATTTTCCTGGATCTTGTCCAAGACCATCAAGTTAGTACCTCTATAAACCTGCAAGAACCAAAGCATTACTGGACTTGAGGTGTCTCCTAAAGCAGATACAACTTAGTTCACAACACTGAAGTCCTTTCAAATATCTCAAAAGCCTTTCCAAGATGAATGGCTATAAATAAGCACAGACAATGAAGACTACAATGAATATTTAGCTCTTCAATGGCCAGACACCAAAGAACATCTACTAGTATCAACACCATTCAGGAAAATGTGATCTTAACAAATAAACTAAAATAAGGCACCAGGGACCAATCCTGGAAAAAAAAGAGATATGTGACCTTTCAGAAACAGAATTCAAAATATCTATGTTGAAGAAACTCAAAATTCAAGATAGCACAGAGAAGGAATTCAGAATTAGATATATTTTTAAAAGAGATTGAAATAAAAAAGAATCAAGCAGAAATCCTGGAGCTGAAAATGCAATGGCATGCTGAAGAATGCAACGGAGTCCTTTAATAGCAGAATGAATCAAGCAGAAGAAAGAATTAGTGAACTTGAAAACACCCTACTTAAAAATACCTTAAAAATACACAGTCAAAGGAGACAAAAGAAAAAGCAGTAAAAAAACAATGAAGCATGCCTACCAGATCTATAAAATAGCCTCAAAATAGCAAATCTAAGAGTTATTGGCCTTAATGAGAAGATAGAGAAAGAGATGGGGTAGAAAGTTTATTCAAAAGGATAATAACAGAGAATTTCCCTAACCTAGAGAAAGTCATAATATCCAAGTACAAGAAGGTTATAGAACACCATGCAGACTTAACCCAATGAAGACTGCCTCAAGGCATTTAATAACTAAACTTCCTAAGGTAAAGGTTAAAGAATGGATCCTAAAAGCAGAAAGAGAAAACAAATAACGTACAATGGAGTTTCAATACATCCGGTAGTAGGCTTTTCAGTGGAACCCTTACACGCCAGAAGAGAGTGGCATGACATATTTAAAGTGCTGAAGGAAAAAATATATTCTAGAATAGTGTATCTGGCAAAAAACATCCTTCAAACATGAAGGAGAAATAAAGACTTTCCCAGACAAAAAAAAAAAAAACCTGAGGGAGCTCACTAATATCTGAACTTTCATACAAGAAATGCTAAAGGGAGTAATTCAATTAGAAAGAAAAGAATATTAATGATTAATAAATAATCACCAGAAGGTACAGAACTCACTGGTAATAATAAGTGCACATAAAAACACAGAATATTATAACACTATAACTGTGATGTGTAAACTAGTCTTTGATGAACCCATCAAAAATAATAACTACAACAACGTTTCAAGTCATAGTCAATACAATAAGATAGAAATAGAAAAAACAAAAGTTAAAAAGCAGGGGGATGAAATTAAGGCATAGAGTTTTTATTAGTTTTCTTTTTGTTTGTTTATGCAAACAATGTTAAGTTTTTATCAGGTAGAAATAATGGGTTATAGGAGAACAATTGCAAGCCTCATAGTAACCTAAAACCAAAAAACATACAACGGATACATAAAATATAAATAGCAAAAAACTAAATCATATCACCAAATAAAATCATCTTCACTACAGGAAGATAGGAAGGAGAGAAAGAAGGAAGAGAAGACCAGAAAACAAATAACAAAATGGCAGGAGTAAGTCCTTACTTATAAATAATAACATTAAGTGTAAATTGACTATGTTCTCTAATAAAAAAAGAGTGACTGAATAGATGAAAAACAAGACCCTCTGATCTACTGTTCATAAGAAACACACTTCACTTATAAAGACACACATAGGCCGAAAATAAAGGGATATAAAAAGACACTTCATACCAATTGAGTGCAAAAAAGAGTGGTAATTGCTATACTTATACCAAACAAAATAGGTTTCAAGACAAAAACTATAAGTGAAAAAAAAACACCACTATGTAATAATAAAGTAGTTGATTCAGCAAAATAATATGACAATTTTAAATACATATACACCTAACTTGGGAGCACTCAGATATATAAAGTAAATATTATTAGAGCTAAAGAGGGAGAGATGCCTTAACACAATAATAGCTGCAGACTGTAACACCCCACTTTTAGCATTAGACAGATCTTCCAAACAGAAAAATCAACAAGAAAACATTAGACTTACTCTGCACTACAGACCAAATGGATCTAACAGACATTTATAGAACATTTCATCCAAGAGCTACATAGTAATGTTTATACCCACAAGAAAGGAAATTAGTATATCGAAGAGATATCTGCATTCCTGTTTGTTGCAGTACTGCTTACAATATCTAAGATTTAGAAGCAAAATAAATGTCCATCAGCAGATGAATGGATAAAGAAAATGTGATGCATATGCATAATGGAGTACTGTTCAGTCATAAAAAAGAATGAGATCCAGACATTTGCAACAACATGGATCAAACTGGAGATTATTATGTTAAGTGAAATAAGCAATCACAGGAAGACAAACATTGCACGTTATCACTTGTCTGTAGGATATAAAAATCAAATCAACTGAACTCATGACATAGAAGTATAAGGATGGTTACCAGAGGCTGGGGAGTGTAGTGGGGGGTTTTGTGGAGAAGTAGGGATAATTAATGGGTACAAAAAAAAAGATAATGAATAAGACCTACTATTTGATAGCACAACAGGATGACTATAGTCAAATTTAACTTAATTGCATATATTAAAATAACTTAAAGAACGTAATTGGATTATTTGTAACTCAATGAATAAATATTTTAGGGGACAGACACACCATTCTCCATGATGTGCTTATTTCATATTATCTGCCTATAACAAAATATCTTATGCACCCCATACATATAAACACCTACTATGTACCCAGAGAGATTTTTTTAAATAATTTTAAAATATTTTTAAGAATTTTTTTTTTGAGACAGACTCTCACTCTGTCACCCAGGCTGGAGTGCAATGGTGCAATCTCGGCTCACTGAAGCCTCCACCTCCTGGGTTCTAGTAATTCTCCTGCTTAAGCCTCCCAAGTAGCTGGGACTACATATAGGTGCACACTGCCATGCCCAACTAATGTCTAGTAGAGACGAGATTTCACCATGTTGCCCAGGCTGGTCTCAAACTCTAGAGCTCGAGCAACCCACCCGCCTTGGCCTCCTAAAGTACTAGGATTACAGGCATGAGCCACCATAACTGGCGAAGAAGAATTTTTAAAAGACTTAAGTATAAGACCTAAAACTATAAAAATACTAGAAGAAAATCTAGGAAACACCACTGAATATAGGCACTGGCAAAGATTTCATGAAGAAGGCTCCAAAAGCAATTTCAAGACAAACAAAACAGACAAGTGGGACCTAATTCAACTAAGGAGCTCTGAATAGTTAAAGAAACTATCAACTAAGTAAACAGACAACCTACAGAATGTGAGAATATGTTTGCAAACTATGCCTCCCCCAAAGGTCTAATAACCAGAATCTATAAGGAACTTAGCAGACAAAAATCAAGCAACTCCACTAAAAAATGGGCAAAAGACATGAACGGACATGTGGACAACAAGCTTATGAAAATATGCTCAATAGCATTAGTAATCAGAGAAATGCAAGTCAAAACCACAATGATATATCATCTCACACCAGCCAGAATAGCTATTATTGAAAAGTAAGAAAATAACAGATGCTGGCAAGGTTATGGGGAAAAAAGGAATGCTTATACACTGCTCATGGGAATATAAATTAGTTTAGCTACTGTAGAAAACACTGGATATTTCTCAAAGAACTTACAACAGAACTACCATTCTATCCAGCAATCCCATTACTGGGTATATAACCAAAGGAGTATAAATCATTCTCCCATAAAGACACATAAACATCCATATACACTGCCACCCAGTTCACAACAGCAAAAACATGGAATCAACCTAGATGCCAATCAATGGTGAACTGGATTAAAAAAAACATGGTACATATATACACCATGGAATACTATGCAACCATAAAAAATGAAATCACATCTTTTGTAGCAACATGGATTCAGCTGGAGAACATTATGCTAGGCAAATTAACACAGGAACAGAAAACTGAATACCGCATGTTCTCACTTATAAGTGGGCACCAAACATTAAATACATGTGAACACAAAGAAGGAAGGGAACAACAGATACCTGGGCCTACTTGAGGATGGAGCATGGAAAGAGGGTGAGGATGGAAAATCTGCCTATCAGGTACTATGCTCACTACCTGTTTGATGAAATCATTTGTACACTACACCCCAGCAACATGCAATTTACCCATGTAACAAACTTGCACATTTATCTTCTGAACCTAAAATAAAAGTTGGAAGAAAAAATGAATTTTGGTGAAAAAAGTGACACATTTTGAAAAGATATCAGAGAATTTCATACTCAGCATAAAAACACATTCTATAATATCCATTAACAATAATTACTTAATAGATCTTTAAGTGACTAAATTTAAATGGAAATGTTATTATACCAAGGGCAATATACTACAGGAACTCATGCAACAGTACGTATTCGACACATAATTGTTTAATTAAAGTTGATAATATATTAGTTTCAAATAGCTAGCAGTAAAGAAATTATAAATATCTGACATGATGGGTATGTTAATCACCCTAATTTGGTCACTATAGATTATATAAAGAGAAACACGACTACCTACCCCATGAATATGTACAATTATTATGTATCAATTAAAAATATATCACATGTACCCCCAAAACATTTAAACATTATATTGGAAATAAATAAAGTTGGTATTTCTTCCTTCTCTAGATCCTAGCTTGATTAAAAATTCAGAGTTGGACTAGATTTCTAGAAATCTATGCCTTAGAGTTCTAAAATTTTATGACAAACTTTAAGCACAATGTCATTACAGCTTACTGTTTTTATTATTTATTTTATTGCATTTTAGGTTTTGGGGTACATGTGAAGAACATGTAAGATTGTTGCATAGGTACACACATGGCAATGTGGTTTGCTGCCTTCCTCCCCATCACCTATATGTGGCATTTCTCCCTATGTTATCCCTCCCCAACTCCCCACCTCTCGCTGTCCCTCCCCTATTTACCTCCCGCAGACCCCAGTGTGTGATGCTCCCTTCCCTGCGTCCATGTGTTCTCATTGTTCGACCCCTGCCTATGAGTGAGAATATGCGGTGTTTGATTTTCTGTTCTTGTGTCAGTTTGCTGAGAATGATGGTATCCAGGTTCATCCATGTCCCTTGTCTTTAAAAATAGATTTATACTTCTGGTTTCAATTCAAATGTAGAAAGTGAATATAACAGCATCAATCCCACCATTACATAAGGAAAAAGATAGAAAAACTGTCAATGAATTTTTCTTGGATCCTATTAAGGACTTGAAGAGGTGGTGCAACCAATAATCTAAAATCTGAGGGTAGACAGGGACTTGTAGGTAGAACCACAATGTGAGTATTTGCTTCAGCTGCCATATAAGCAGGAAAGAAGATTCAGCTAAAAACTGTTTAATGAATTACCAAAAACCAGGTGTAGATCAATGTGATCATGAGAAGCCTCTGGGACCACAGATAAGGGTAATTGTGGCCTCTTACAGATTTTTGATTCATGAATACCTCTGTGGGCTCACAAGGAAGACAGGGGACCACTGAGCAAACTTCCCATGGGATGCTGGCTAAAGGAGGGGCTCAGCAGCCCTACCAAAACTGTAACCACACCCATTTCCCTTATACCTCCTTAAAAGAGCAAAGCTTTAATTTTCAGGAAGAGAAAAAACAAAAACTGTCACATAGGGCACTATAGAAAGTTGTTATAGCCCATGAAGGAAAAAGAAAGAAGGAAAAATTCTATGCAACCATAAAAAAGAATGAAATCACAAGAGGGGAGAGTCAGGAAGACATGCTAGGCCAAAACTAAAGCTGGAGGAAGAGACGGAGTAATTGTGAAGGTCATACACCATCACACAGGAACACTATGCCTGCCAAAGAACAAAGCTTAATCAGAACATCAGAGAATGTCCCACTTTCCAAACTCCATACCACTAACAAGAGTTTACTAAATATAGCAGTGGAATAAAGCTGGCAGACCTACAAGAGAAATGAAATAAAGCTAGAAAGGCTGCAAAAGCATAAACTTATTTGTAAAAATAACAATCTGTAATAAAATTATGCTTAAGTTTTGTTATATATAAGTTTAGAACTCTAAGGCATAGACTTGTAGAGACTTAATCCAACTCTGTATTTTTAGATAATCAAGCTAAGATCTAGAGAAGGTAGAAGTACCATCTTAATTTTTTTTTTATTTTGAAGAGTACATATGCTATATTTTTAAATATATCTCTAGGAAACTCTAGGGAACAGCATAAAAGGAGAAACCAAAGCCAAGAGAAAATTACACATTGGAAAAAACTCCAAATGAACGAAACTACACCTAAACATTTCAGAGACTTTTTGAAGCATTCAGTGCACCGAATATAAAAACCAACATCAAAGCCAGACAAGTCTTTATTAGATACAAATCCCTAACACTAGAGGCCTAACAGAAAAAAACAAAACAAAACAAAACAAAAAACAACAACAAAAAAAACTCATCTCAAAGCACTGAAATACTTTCTTCAATATTTACTGTCCTATTCAAGATGTCCAATTTTAAAAGTTAGAAGGCATACAAAAAGGCAATAAACAGCACATTGTCAAGATACAAAGCAAAGCCCAGGGACCAGGCTCTTATATGGTACAGATGTATGAAGTATCAGACAGTTTAGTTCATTTAAAATAACTATGAGTAATATGACAAAAGATTTATTAAAAGACAGACAACATGCAAGATCAGATAGCTGGTTTCAGCAGAGACTGAAACTATATAAATAATTAAATGTAAATATTAAAACTAAAAGCAAAAAAAAACAACTCAGTAACACAGATAAAGTATTCCTTCAATGGGCTCAAAAATAGGGGGACACCATCAAGAAAAGAATTAATGAACTTGAAGTTAGGTCAAAAGAAATTACCTAACATGCAGTAAAAATAGAACGGGGGGAAAGAAGAAGAAGAAAAAACCCAAGAGCTGTGAAATCAAACAGTGTTATGTAAGTACAATGGGAATCTTGGAAAGACATAAAATGGGGAAGAAGAAATGTTAGAACATGTAATAGCTGAGAATTTCTGAAAACTGACAGGCACCAAACTATAATTTCAGAAAGTTTAGAGAATACCAAGCAGAATAAATACAAAAACCAACCAATCAAAATAGATATACATAATACTCAAATTGCTGAAAATAAAAAGCAAGGAGAAAATCTTATCAAGTCAGAAAAAAATGACACATTGCCCACAGAGGGAGAAAGATAAGAACTTCAGTAGACTTGTCATTAGAAATTATACAAGCAATACAGAGTTCCATCTTTCAAATGTTCAAAGAAAAACCTGCCAACCCAGAATTCTACAACCATCAAAAGAAAAAGACAAGTAAATGAAACCCAAAGCAATCAAAAGAAAGAAAATAATAAATATAAAATCCAAAAGCAATACTTGGAAAACAGAAAAATATGGAAAAATTCAATGAAACCCAAAGCTGGTTTGTTTAAAAGACTGATAAAATTGTTAAACACATAGCAAGAGAGAACAAAAGAGAGAGAGAGAGAGAGAGAGAGAGAGACAGCCAGCATCAGGAGTGAATGAGGACACATCACTATAGATCCTGAAAATCAGAAATCTGTCATCTATAAAAAGATAACACAAAATATTACAAAATTTTAATATATATAAATACAATACATTTAAAAATCCAATGTTGGACAAATTCCTTGAAAGATACAAACTACCAAAACAAAATTCATAAAATGGTGTGTTCCTACCTCATTGAGATTATATCTATGAACTCTGATATGACTTCAAAGACATATGACTTTATAAAGTATCTTTTCATCTTAATGCCTTTGTTTTCCCATTTATAAAATGGAGAAAATGGCTGTAATTACTGCAAAAGGTCATTGTTAAAATTAATATGCATACAATGTTTGGAATAATATGACACATGTTAATATTGTATTTATTATTTTTATAAAATTCATTATGCTTAGTAAAATAAGGAAGACACTGAAAGACATATATACATGACCTCGCTTATTATGTGGAATCTAAAAAAGTCACAGTTATACAAAAGTCAAACTCACACTCTACCCTACCACAAATATAGGGCAGAATGGTAGTTACCAGAGACTGGGGGATTGGGGGCCTGCGGTTCTTAGTTCAAGGGTACCAAATTTCAGCTAGAAGATGAATAGGTTCAGGAGACCTAATGTGCAGATTGGTAAATACGGTTAACAATAAATGCATTGTATACTTGAAATTTTACAAGGGTAAATCTCAAGTGTTCTCACCACACACACAAAAATGGCAACTATGTGAGGTGACTGATATGTTACTAGTTTGATGTAGTAATCATTTCACATTGAATATCTACATCAAAATATTACATTGTATACCTTAAATATATAATTTTTTTGTCAATCATATTATCAAGGAAGCTGGTAAAAAGAAAAATGTGAGAAAAATTCAAAATGACGAAACTAAAATATATACTTTCAGCACACATACATAAGTGTACGTGTTTGTATATACGTAGTAAATGCATAGAGAAAAGCAAAAGAGTAATACTGTAAACATTTAGGATAGTATTTACCTGAGAGGGGTTGGGAACAGAAGTATGGGATTTTAAAACAGCTTATTGGGAGGTCCAATATGTTGGTAATAATGCATCTTAACTTGTATAGCAAGTTCAAGGATGTTTGCTTTACTGTGCTTCATAACTTGCATATACCTGACATACATTTGTACATCGGGTGCTTCATAGTTATAAGCTATGATCTTATTAAAAAATAATAAGTGACAGGTTACAGGGGAACACTAAACACATTTGTTTGTGCTTTTACATGTTTGTGTGAATATTTAGAAAACTAGGAAAGTCCACACACCAAAAAGAGTTAATTCATCAGAATAGTATTAGGGTCAGAGTGGGAGGTACAGAAGTTGTTGCAATAAATGCAATTATCTTTGTAAATAAACAATACTGAAAAAGAAACAAAGAAAAAGAGATGAAGACACCAAATCTAAGACTTACTCCCTACACTTCACAACACATCTAAACAACTTGAATATTTTCTCCAAAGGAATGTACAAGTAATCACATAATTACATGATTTATTTGGCTCAAATTAAGGGAAACTATCTTTGGATATTCATAAAATGATAAGTACGATGTAGTTTAAACTAGTCCAAAAACCTTCTCTGTTCTTCAAACTTTAAGAAATGAGACCTCTTTCCAGTCCTTTCAGAAATAAAAAGTATAGTGTTCTTAATAAGCTTTACAACTGGTAGGCAGTGACCTATGATAAAATACTGTATTGAAAACTATAATATAATCATAAAGTTAAAATATCAGAAGTCCCTGAGAATAGCTTTTGTAAAAGTAAAAACCAATGTAGTAACAGGATTGTATCTTTACCTGGAAATAACTACATTTATGAATACCTATTTTTCTATTATAAGAGTCAGTAAGATAAATATTGCTCCTACTTAAAGGATAAATTGAATTACATACTATATTTTGCAATATAAACTGCAACACCTGGCATGGCATCCTGGAGAAGAAACAATTTCAAATTTCAATTTCCAAATCAAAGAAGCAACAAATGACAATAGAAAAATTCAATGCTTAAATGATTCTATTTTTCAACGTGCAGAGTTTCAATATAAAATATAAAACATATTCAAAATACATGTTTCTATTACATTATGTGCTACTATTAGAGAACAATAGAAATAAAATTTGATTTTATTTCCAGTATTGGTTGCTTTTATACCTGGACTACTTCTCTGATTTATACAAACTGCAAAACCTATTAGAATTTCTGTTATTGAGCCCTGCTGATCCCAAGAACAAATTGCACAAGCATTCCTACTTTGCTAGTGTAATGAGGCAGAGGTTATGTCTGATCTTTCTCTTCCCCATGAAACCTACCACAGAGGCTTCCACCAAGTAGTCACTTACAAATGAATGATGGACAATTTGTCCTAAGAAAAACACAGACTGACCTAAATAGATTAACTCTTTAAAATGACCTATTTTAGAATCAACATAAAAATCACAGAAATGTACAGCTGAGCTCTCTTAACTACATAAATATGAATTAAAACATATTAAAAAATAAGTATTTCCTATGTTTCTTTCTCAAGTCCTTGTATAAATACATTGCTCTCCTTTATCCAAAAAAATAAAATAATCCTGTAAGTTTTTGTCCACAGGCACTATCTCAAAATACCAATAAGATTTTTTAAAAGAAAGGAAAGAAAACATGGTAAATAGACCAATAAAGAAAAACTTTGTCTGAGGGTATGCAAAAATGACTGAATAAATCTTCAAAATGAAAACTCATTAATCTATATTTTTTGCAAGGCTAGAAATAAAGCCAGCTAAGTTAACTGTAGTTTTTTAAAACTACAGTGTTAAAAATCAGCTTTTATCCAATTAAAAAATGAGAATAAAAGTAAAATCTGTACTTCAGTATTAAAAATAAGAAGTTGAATAGAGAAAACATTGATCAAATCAGTTGTACAAACAGTAATTTCTAAGTAAAAAAAAAAAAAAAAAAAGTACCTTTTGGGGATTATAGATGTTTTGAGTTGTCTCCAAACAGTTCAATCTTAGAGTATGACTCTGTATCAAAATAAAATATGTAAAAATGGGAACACCAACTACACTGTTAGATCTAACTCCAAAAGGAAATCACAAGAAAAAGAACTGAGGAAATAACATAAATGTGTATGAGATACAAACATTCCTTCTGTGTTACACACAAGTCAGATACATCTACCTAATAATAATAACTGAAACAAAATCCTACCTGAAATAACTTTTCCTTTCGGCCCATGCCACTGGAATGATGGGTCTATCAGTTCAGCATTTCGTAGTCGTTGCGTTACACATAACACATGTGGACTTTTTTGATGGAGCATGACATATACTTTCACTGAAAATACAATATTTAAAATGTTCCAGTAGTATTTTATGTTCTTTTTTTTCTCTATAATGCACACTATTTTAGTTTGGTTTACATGCAATAATAAGAGTACTTTGAATTATTGCTCCTATTACTTGATAAAAACTAAATTTCATTGCATTCTATGTAATTAACATTAAAAATATATGTATTTGTATGTATATATGTGTATGCATGTGTGTATGTACATTTATTCCCAACCCGAGCATAATGTGTAAGTCATTTTCATTCAGAGCTCATGTACTCTAACCTGTTTTATTATCAGAATATTATTTCAGTAACAAAGTATTAAGATAATTCTACATCTATACTTTATCTGTTTTCTAAAGACACCAAACATGATTAGAGCTTATAAATTGTTTAGATTAGTGGAATAATGCATTATTCATAATGATATAGTACAACCTACTGAATAAAAATGATAACGTGATTAAAAAGTCAGCAGATTTATGCTTTGATTTTAAATGTTAAAGCATTTTGTTCCATTTGCTTTAAAATTTAAGTCCTGAAACGTAAGCAAAACTAGAACCTTTAGGAGATACAAAAGGAACCCAGTAAAGATTCCACTGTTTTGAATTTACCCACAAGTAATCTTTTAGGAAAGTTTGCAACAACCCTTTAGACACTGCATGCCAACTCTTCTCTGATTAACTGTATACGAAGATTTTTGTGATCCAGTAAAATAAAGAGAATCAAAATTCTCTTTAACTTTTAAGAGACTTCCTCTAACGTTTTACCACAAAGAATAATGTTTGTTGGATATACTTTTAGTTACGTATTCTTCCACAGGTTAAGAAATATCAACTCTGATGTTGGTTATTTGTTTTTAATCATAAACATAAATCAGTACTGAATTTTAAGAAACTTTTTTTATGCGCACTGTGATGATCTTTTTTCTTTTCGAATACTTTAATGAAATGCTTGCATTAATACATTGCCTAACTTCTTTACTAACTCCTTTAATAAATGCTTACCTCATAAATTTTCACTCCTCAGCATGATTTACTGGACCTATTCTCCATGATCTGCCCTTTGCATATATCTCACACCCTCTGCCCTAACCATGCCAGAGCAGCACACAGCATCATTCTTTTCTGATTTTATTGATGTAAATGCCCCCTCATCTTTGGAAACTCGGCATAAGTATATCCTTTGTGCTTTCGCTTGACAGTACCTCATACCATGGCTGTACCCTTCCTCTTGCCCCCACTAATCCCTGTGCATATTTCACAGCAAATGTAAATGAATACAGAAGAGTTTCCAAAAACAAATGATATTCTTCTACATCAACAATAATGCATTAAACCATGTTACAGGAAAGAAGATAATATTTAGAGTACAATAAACAAAAGTTACTCTAAAATCAAACAAGACCTCTGTGAGGAACATCTTTAGACTCTAGCAAAAGACATAAAATTAGACCACAATGCCATAATCAGGATTGCATACACACAACTTTAAAGATGTCCATTTACTCCAAAATTTACTTATTTAAAATCCCAGAAGAAAATTTTTAGGAAGCTCTTGAATACTGATTCTAAAATGCATTTGGAAGGTTAAAGCTTCCTAAATATCTGAAACAATTCTATAACAGAAAAGCAAAGAGGAGGGACTAGCAATAAGAGTTACTGAGATATACTAAAATATACACAAAATAAAAAAAGAGAGGTCTGGTGTAGGAACAAATAATGGGTCTAGGGAAAAAAAAACCAAATTGGTATAAATAACTGATATGTATGTGATAGACGTGGTACCTAAAATCAGTGGAGAAAATATATATCATTAATAAATTATTGTTAAAAGTATCTCAAAATACATGCAAAGTTAAATTTAGATTTACACCTCCTACCATATACAAAAATAAATTCCAAAAATACTGAATACTTGAAGGCAAATCATTATTTAAAGAAAATAATACCTTTATGTCTGAACCAGTTATAGAAAATTACTTTAATGCAAAAAACACAAATATAAAAATACTGAACTCAACTTCTGAAATGGTAACAATTTCTGTTCGATTCTATATAACACAGGCAAAGTTAAATTTGACTGTAGGGAGATGATATTTGCAACAAAGATAATAATGTATTTGTAACTGGAATATAAACAATATGAAAGACAACTTCTTTGAAAACAGCCAAGAAAAGAATAGGCAGAGGCAATTTAATCTTCAGCTTAGCAAAAAATGGACAAAATTGGGTAAAATTTTGTGCTGATAAGGATGTGGGAAAATGGGACCCCCTCAAGCACCACTGAAGGAAGTTTGAACTGGTGCAGCTGTTTTGAAGAGCAATGTTGGTGAGATTGAGAATGCTCAGGTCCTATGATGCTAAAATTTCTACTCCTGGATAACACAGACCCAGAAAACTTCTGATCAAGTACAAAAATCATATACAAAATGGCATTTATTATATACACCAAAAAATGGAATAACTAAAAGTGCAACAAAATGTAAATAAAAGCTCAGTGAATTAATTAATACATGAGTTAATGATTATGGAAAACTAACAACTGAAAAAAATACGCAAAAGGTGAACGAGTTAAAGAGAGGGTCACAAAACTGAAAAACGGCCAACACAGACAGATGCCGAGATCTTATATGACAGAAGAAATTGTAGACAGAAGAAAAATCACGTAGTCGGTATATTACAGGCCAAAACCAATGAAATATCATATAATAATCTACTCTGTAATATAAGAACTACCTAGTGAACTGGAATGTTAATCTATTTTAAGAATAAGTTTAATATTATAGAATAAATGGGAAATTAGTTATCCAGATAATGTTTTATAATTCAGGTTTAAAAGTTGTCATGGGGGAGATCAATAAAAATGGCAAAATAAGGAATTCTAAAAATTATCTCCTTCACAAAAGTAATGAGGAAAAATGTAGAAATTACCAGAATAAATATTTCCAGAACTCAAACTCAAAATTAACCAAATACAGTAATCCAGAAAACATTTATTCAAGAAAAACAACTGGATCTGGTTTATGGGTTGATTGTGTCCTCCCTCTCTTATTAATATGTTGAAGTTGTGATCTCCAGTACCTCAGAATATAAATTTATTTGGAAATAGTTTTTACTGAGGAAGTCAGGTTAAAATGAAGTCATCAGACTGGGTCCAAATACAATATTACTGATGTTCTTATAAAAGGGGGAAACTTGGAAACACAGACAAATACAGAGAAAAGAGAACACAGAGTCGTAGGGAAAAGATGGCAACCTAAAACCCAAAGGCAAATATCTGGAACAGATCCTTTCTTCAAAGCCTTCAGAAGAAACCAACCCTGCCAAGACTTTGATTTTTATTTCTAGCCTCTAGACTATAAGACAATAATTTCTATAATTTAAGCCACGCTGTCTGTGGTTCTTTTGTTACAGCATCCCTCAGGAACTAATACAATCGGTAGGAACAGTGAGTTTGTGGCATCTTTACTTGCCTGATTCCCACGCCTCCTTCCTCAGCTCTGCAGTAAGGAGCCTTGACAATCAGCAGTCTACAATCACAGTGAGAACCAGCGGCCGGCAGCCAATGATGGGGGTAGGCATGGTTAGAATGTCTTCAAAGCCTCCTTCCCAGAGTACTGTCAGTATGTGACCTGTGAGTCAATATCCCAAAAGATCTCACTTTAAAGGCTGTCCATACTTGATCTGACTTGGACTTTGCCTACTGCAAAATGCCTTTCCCCAAAATAACTCGTTACAAACAATTAGAGGCCCTCATTTAACTTTGTGACTGCCTGCTGATATAGTGAGTAACAAATGGGGAAAACAATAGCCTAACCAAAAACCTTAAGAGAAAAAGCTAGGGAATGGCATGTCCACAGGAACTTTGAATTGTTCTGAACATTCCTAAAAAAATACCAGGCCACATGCAGGTAAAGGATTGTGTGCATGCCCAAGATAATCTGTATGCTCAGTAAAGATGAAGAGGCCTTAAGTTCTCATCTTTGGCTGAATTTGAGGTTCTGCAACAGCATAAAGTGAAAGATAAGGTCGAGTGGCCAACTATCTAAAAGGTACGCTACAATATGCACAAAGACAACCTCAGCAAAGTCTAGGACACTAACTGGTTCAAGATGTTTAATGAAAACTCTGTCCAATCAATAGCCTAACTAAGCTAATTAAGCAGAGACTTCAGTGGCTATGTGATAAAGAATATACAACTTAGAGAATTAGTTTAGAAAGTCACTGAACAAATACACAATATCAGCAAACAGCAACAACATCACACCCTGGGAAGTAGAAAGAATCTTATTTTCAGTGTTGCTATGTCATATTATTGTAAATGTCAAGTTTTCAACAAAAAATATGAGACATGCAGAAAACCAAGAAAATATGGCCATATGCATAAAAAAAGGCAGCCCACTGAAACAGACTCCAAGGAAGGCCAAATGTTAGAGGAAGACCAAATATTGGACTTACTGGATAAAGATTTTAAGTTACATATTTTATATTTTATCAAAGAAAACCATGTCTAAAGTAATAAAAATGGATGATATTCCACACAGGAAATATCAGTAAAGATATAAAAATTATTTATTAATAAACTGCAGATTAAAAAGTACAATAACTGAAATGAGAAATTAACTAGAAGAAATCAGTAGCAAACTGAGAAGGCAGAAGAATCAGCACACTTGAAGACAGGTCAACATTGGATTATCCAGTCTGAGAAAAAGAAGAAAAAAAGAATAAAGATCAATAATTCAGAGACCTGTAAAAAACCATCAAGCATATCAGTGTATGCATAATCACAGTCTCAAAAGAGGGAAGAGAGATAAAAATAATTTTTTTGAAATAATGGCAAAAATCTCAAATTTGATTGAAAACATGAATCCACATATCCAAGAATCTCAATTAACTCCAGCTATGATAAACTAAAGGAAATCCATAGCCAGGCACATCATAATCAAACTGACAAAATCCATAAACAGGGAGATAATCTTGAAAGTTGCAAGAAAGAAGCAACTTATCACACACAAGTAACCTTTGATTAATAGTTTATTTCTCATAAAAAAGTCATAATGAAAAGGAAAGTCTGAATAGTCCTAAAAGGAGTGATTAAATTGATAATCAAGAAACCTCCCACAAAGAAAAGTCCAGCAACAAATGAATTCACTGGTGAATTTTACCAAACAATTAACAGAATTAACAACAATCCTTCACAAACTCTTCCAAAAGATAAAGGAGAATGTAATACATACCAACTTGTTCTATGAAACCAGTATTAGCTTAAAACCAAAATCAAAGGCATCACAAGAAATTTACAGATCGATTTTCCTAACAAACATAACCATAAAAAAAATCCTAAAAATACTAGCAACCAATCCAGCAACATAAGAAAGGATTATACACAATAATCAACTGGAATTTATCCCAGGAATGCAAACCAAGTTCAAAATACAAAAATCAATGTGATACATCATATTAAGAGGATAAAGAACAAAAGACACATTATCATCATCATACATATAGAAAAATCATTTAGCAAAATTCAACCCCTTTCACAATAAAAGTACTCGACAAACTAGGAATTAAAGGGAACTCCCTAAAACCCACAGTTAACATCAAACTTAATGTGAAAAACTGATATCAGTTTTAAACAATATCAATGAAAATATGAATTGTGTTTCTAGCAATACGAAAATATCAATTGTGTTTCTATATGCTAGCAATGAACATTCCAAAAACTAACTAAATAAAACCATTCCATTTACAACAGCATTGAAACTAATAAAATATTTGGGAGCAAATTTAACAGAGGAAATGTAACACTTGTACACTGAAAACTACAAAATATAATCAAGGGAAATTAAAGATTAAATAAATGGAAATAATGGAAAGACACCCCAAGTTCATTAACTGGAAGACTTAATATTGTTAAGGTGACAATATGCCTAAAATTGATCTACAGATTCATTGAAATTTCTGTTAAAATCTCAACAGACTGTTTTGCAGGAATTGACAAGTTGATTATAGAATTAATATAGAATTGCAAGGGACCCAGAGAAGACAAAGCAATCTTGAAAAGAACAAATTTGAAGGACTCACACTTACTGATTTGAAAACTTATTATAAGCAACAATAATCAAGATAGCAAAGTATCGGCATAAGAATAGATACATAAATCAATGGTATAGAATTTAAAGTCCAAAAACAAACTCATACATCTGGGGCCAATCGCTTTTCAGTATGTACCAAGCCAATTCAAAAGAGAAAGAATAATCTCTTCAACAAATGGTGATAAAACAACTGGATAGCCATGTGCTAAACAATGAGTTTGACCTCTACCTTGCACCATATGCAAAAATTAACTCAAAATAGATCCGAGGCCTAAATATCAGAGTTAAAACTGCAACACTCTTATAAAGAAACATAGGAATAACACTTTGTGACTAATCATTAGGCAATAATTTCTTAGACATGATACCTGAAGCACCTGCACCAAACAAAAAATAGAAATTAGACTTCTTTATCGAAGTTTAAAACATAGGCTTCAAGGAACACACAAAGAAACTGAAAACACAATCCACAGAATGGGAAAAATATTTGCAAATCATATATCTGATATAAAGAATATATAAAGAACTTTACAATTCAACAACAAAACAAAAACCACCCAATTTTTTAATTTATTTTTGAGATGGAGTCTCGCTCTGTCACCCAGGCTGCAGTACAATGGCGTGATCTCGGCTCACTGCAGTCTCCACCTCCCAACTTCAAGTGATTCTCCTGCCTTCAACCTCCCAAGTAGCTGGGATTACAGGTGCACATCACCACACCCAACTAATTTTTTGTACTTTTAGTAGAAACAGGGTTTCACCATGTTGGTCAGGCTGGTCTCAAACTCCTGACTTTGTGATCTGCCTGCCTCCATCTCCCAAAGTGCTGGGACTACAGGCATGAGCCACCACACCCAGCTGAAAACCACCCAATTTAAAAATGCGCAAAGGACTTGAATAGGCATTTCTGCAAATGACATATCTATACAGTCACAAAACACATGAAGGGTTACAACATCATTAGTCATTAGAGAAATGCAAATCAAAATCACAATGATACCAGTTTACACATACTAAGATAGCTATAAAAAAAGAAGATGAACAACAATAACGATGTTTAGTATTTGGAAAATTTGAACTCTTATACATTGCTGGTGTGAAAGTAAAATAACTCAGGTTTTTAAAAAAATAGTTTGGCAACTCCTCAAAATATTAAACATAGAGTTACCATATGTCCCATATGTACTGTTAGGTAAAGAAATGAATACTATTACACCCTGAAAAGGAATGAAGTATTGATGTACTCTATAATATGGCTGAACCTCAAAAACATTATACTAAATGAAAGACAGACACAAAAGGGCACATTGTATATGATTCCATTTATATGAAATTTCCAGAAGAGGCAAACCTATAGAGACAGAAAGGAGATCAGTGATTTCCAGGACTGAAGAATGATTGCATAATGGATTAGGTCTTTCTTTTTGGGGTGATGAAAATGTTGTAAAATTAGATAGGGGTAATAGTTGCCCAATCTTGTCAATATACTAAAAGCAACTGAATCGTACACTTAAAAGGAAGAATTTTATGGCATGTGAATTTGCCACAACTTTAAAAAACACCAAAACAAGTTGTAGTTGCTATATTTCATGTGACGACTGCAAATCTTTGAATCCAAAATATGTATGATTTGTATTACCATATTTGTACTACATATATTTAATATTACAGCTAATTATTATATAATAAAAATCCAGTACAGGCAACTTTAGATAACTTTTAGAAATAATTATTATTGGTACACTTAAGCAGTTATAGCAAAAAGTATTATAACTGGATGAGTCTAGCCATATGCAAACAACTTTAATCTACTTCTGCAGAAAGAAAAGGGCCTTAGGAGACTAGGATAACTGAAGAACATTAGCCTTTTGGACAACTCTGATAACATTTAAACAAATGCTAATAACTTTTTTTAAATTAGTGAAAATATATTTATGAATACCTGGGAAATTTGTTGATCCCACTATTTTCACTGAATCTTTGGTCAAGCGAAAGCTTCTCGGTAATCGAACCAAATACCCAACTATCAAAAAAAAGATCAACAATTTGTCTCATTAGATATTCAAAAATATTCAAGTACAGTATCACAATATCTTTCGTCTTAGTTGAAGGGGAGAGCCATAATTCAGTCTCCTCTGACAGTTGTTATCACTATTCCAACTCTATTCCCCTGATACTATCCGATAAAATTAATCTACCTATTGCTTCTCCCTACATCTTACCTCTTTTTCTAAATCCACTTAGAATACTCTCTACATTATTAAAAGTTCAAATCTCCCATCATTCAAGACCCAAATTACAAGTCCCTTCTCCTTGAAACCTCCTATTTATCCTTAGCACTTCTTACCTGCCACAGTACACCACCAGCATCTTTTTAAATAACATTCATTCTACATTGCACTATAGTACAATAGTTCTTTTTTTAAAATTTCCATAGGTTTGCCAGAACAGGTGGTATTTGGTTATATAAATTCGTTAGTGAGGATTTTTGAGATTTGGTGCACCCATCACATAATAAACATTAAACCCAATTTGTAGCCTTTTATCCCTCACCCACTTTCCACCATTTTCCCCACACCCAAGGCCCCAAAGACCATTGTATCATTCTTATGCCTTTGCATCCTCATAGCTTAGTTCCCACTTGTAAATGAGAATATATGATGCTTGGTTTTCCATTCCTGATTTACTTCACTTAGAATAATAGTCTCAAATCCCATCCAGGTGGCTACAAGTGCCATTAATTCACTCCTTTTTATAGTTGAGTAGTATTCCATCATATATATATATATATATATACACACACACACACACACACACACATACATACATACACCACAGTTTCTTTATCCACTTGTTGATTGATGTGCATTTGGGCTGGTTCCATGTTTTTGCAATTGCGAATTCTGCCACTATAAATGTGTGTGCATGTATCCTTTTCATATAATGACTTATTTTCCTATGGGTAGATACCCAATGGTTGGATTGCTGGATCCAGTGGCAGTTCTACTTTCAGTTCTTTAAAGACTCTCCACGATTTTCCATAGTGGTTGTACTAGTTTACATTCCTACTAGCAGTGTATAAGTGTTCCCGTTTCACTGCATCCACACCAACATCTTTTTTTTTATTATTATTTTGGCCATTCTTGCAGGAGTGAGGTGATATCACATCGTGGTTTTGATTTGCATTCCCCTGATAATTAGTGATGTTGAGCATTTTGTCATATGATTCTTGGCAATTTGTATATCTTCTTTTGAGAATTGTCTATTCATGTCCTTAGCCCATTTTTTATGGGATTGTTTGTTTTTCTTGCTAATTTGTTTGAGCTCCTTGTAGATTCTGGATGTTAGTCCTTCATTAGATGTAAAGATGGTGAAGATTTTCTCCCATTCTGTGGGTTGTCTATACTGTGACAGTTCCTTTTGCATTGCAAAGCTCTTTAGTTTAATTAAGTCCAACCTATTTGTCTTTGTTTTTGTTGCATTTGCTTTGCATTCTTGGTCATGAAATCTTTGCCTAAATGAGTTGGTTAATAGGAAAGCCACATACTGAAGAATGAAACTGGATCCTCATCTTTCATCTCATATAAAAATAAACTCAAGATGGATCAAGGGCTTAAATCTAAGACCCGAAACTATAAAAATTCTAGAAGATAACATCAGAAAAACCCTTCTAGACACTGGCTTACATTTTACCGTAACTCCTGATGCACACATATCATTTTCCTTATCAGATTATATGCTCCAATGATAGCGGGATCAATGTTTATGTTAACTTATCAAGAATCAGTATCAAATACTATAACTTGCACATAGTAAACGTTAAATACTGTGAAATTTATTTTGATAGTCTTCATTGCTACATGAGCAAATGTGATGGGCATAATGCTGTGAGGGGCAGCATAAAAATGCAATTAAGCATTATACCCAAATAGCCTTCAGCAGACAGGAATAGTAAAGTGCAAAGAAAAGGATGTGGTATTCAAAGCCAGAGGACGTGAGTTTAAATCCTAATACTGCCACTTACTGGTTTTAGGAAAATCACTTTAAACTCCAGGAGCTTTAGTTTTCTCATATGCAAAATGGAACTAATAATAATTCTATCCTTATAGCTACTGTACAAAATGAGAATACTGTACAAAATGAGGATACTGTATGAATTGTAAAATGCTATATAAGAGGCCTTCACTTTTCATCACTTATGTATTAAGATACTAACTGCTTATACTATTTCTTATACCTCATAGGTCTAATCTCATTATTGAATCAAAAGATCGCCAAGTAAATTTTTAAAATAAAAACACACCTTTTCACACCTACTACACGACCATGAATAATATCCAAGGAGCATCTTTCTCCTACATGGCAATTGATAGCTATCGGCTATTCAGATACTCTTTGGATTCCTGATGCCTGGACTTTGATCTTTAAATCTCTAGTCGCTTCATTTATTTCCTCTCTCCTCCCGCATCCCCTGCCTACCCCCACATTCCTTTTACATTTATATTCTCGGAGGACTTCTTTTTATCATTATTCCTTATTTGAACAACTTTGTTCAATTGAAGCAAATCTCTGTGATTTTATCAATTCTGGGAGATATTTTGTTTTATGAGTCTAGAATTTGAACACAAAATAATGCAGCCAAAAACCTTTCTAGTTAAGTAACAGCTCAATTAAACCTTCACTTCCTTCTTCAGTGTTTGCTCATAGTACTTTAAAGGTATTTTTAAAACAGTATAGGAAAGTATTTCAATTCTTCAGTGGTCATTTTAAAATCGGAGTATTTCCTACATTTTACAGCTAAAACCAACAGATGGTGCTCCACCATCACGGATAAATTCAAAGCAGCAGGTTGCCTACTCACTTTGAAATACGCTGAACACATCATTACAGAGTTCACACACTGAAATGCAAACCTGGCAGATGACCCATGGACTAATCAGGGAGTTTATTAACAAAGCAGTTTAATTTGAAAACCTCAACTGTGGGTGATGCAGTCATCTAGCTATACATTAATTTCCCGTCATTCACTTCTCTATGCAAATAGAGTGTCTCTGAACGACTTCTATACAAAACAAACTTTCCTTGTCTCGTTTAGTGAGCAAGGTGTCTCTATATAAACCGGATGCACGTGACACAAGAAAAGGCAAATTCGAAGAGTGAGGGGAGCTGCGGCTGTCCCTGCGGAGCAGGCCGGGCGGCGCGGACCCTCACCTGATGCGGGCACCCGCACGAGGAAGGCGGAAAGAAAGAGGAGGACGGCGGCCCGAGAGAGCGGGGAGCCAGCGGCCCGGGTCCGCCGCCTGCCCCGCCGCGCCCGGCCGGGTACCGAGGCCTCCATCCACACGCCGCCGTCGCCTGCCCACAGTCCGCGCCTAAGGTCGCTAGGCAACGCGGGCCCACCTCCACCGGAAGTTGGCGAGCGGAGTACCGGAACGACGGACCTGATGGACGTACTCCCACTTCCGCCGGGCGGTAGGCTCGGGGGATGGCTTGTGTCTCCGCTTGCCGGGCCTTCACTTGCCTGCTGTGCTGAGCGTACCCCGGGCCTTCAGGACAACATTGGCACGCAGGGCATCCTCAAGAACATAAGCGATTTTGTCGAAAATCGTAGAGCTGAGAGAGCAATGTTGGATCCCAACGCCTGTGCCTTTACTTTTGTGTAGCATTTGTGATCAGAAGGAAGCTCTTTTTATATGCCAGGTGGTAGATGTGGGGCCCAGTTTCGGAGAACAGATAGGGAAAATGTATGAGTTCAGACGTGTACAGCCCTAGTGGGTTGCTTTGATCTAGTAATGTCATCGGCTAGTATTTTATGGATGTGTGGAACTTAATTGGGAAATAAATGCAATACACACTTAGTAGGAATTAAAGGTAAGGCCTTTAGACTAAGAAAGTAGCTTGATGGAAGAATGAGGAAACGACCACAGATAAAATTTACTTTCTAAAATACTCAGACTGGAAGATCATCTTATAGTATCACCTAAATACAGCAAAATATACAAAACCATCTATCCTGTGGGGGAGACCAGAATGTACCTTCTCCCGTATGAAGGATTGCTGCGCTGAAGACAAGAAGCAGCAGATGCAGGAGAGCTGTCTACCTTGCCTCTTTTTACCTAGAAGCAAGACATAGATTTAGAAAGACAAAAGTTATCCTGCCCTGCTTCTTTATCAGGGAAAACAAAGGTTAACCACTGAAGACAGCTTCAGACCCTCAATAGCCATGAAATGATATCAGAGGAATTAATAATAACTTTTTTTTTCTTTGAAACGGAGTCTCGCTTTGTTGCCCAGACTATAGTTCAGAGGCACAATTTCGGCTCACTGCAACCTCTGCCTCCCGGGTTCAAGTGATTCTCTGCCTCAGTCTCCGGAGTAGTTGGGATTACAGGTGCCCACCACCACGCTCAGTTAATTTTTGTATTTTTAGTAGAGACGGGGTTTCACCATCTTGGCCAGGCTGGTCTTGAACTCCTAACCTCATGATCTACCCACCTTGGCCTTACAAAATGCTAGGATTACAGGCGTGAGCCATTGCGCCCAGCCAACTTTTTTTTTGCCTGTGATTTCTTTGCTTAGTCCAAGTTGCTGCCTGTAGAGACTCAAAGTCCTTTTCCTTTCTCACATCTCTAAAAATTTCCTAGTCTTTGTTGAAGATGCTATACAAGCCGGAATTCAAGGACATTTCTTTGAGAACTTCTCATTCTCTGGGTGTTCCTCATATATAAATGAAATATATTAATAAGCTTACGTTTTTCTCTTGTTAATCAGTCTCTCGTAAAGGATCTATTCTAAGTACAAACTTATGGGGATTATTATTGTCCCATACACAACCTAAGAGGCCATTTATAGCAAAAATTTGTTTTAGAGGAATTGAAAGAGACACCTGCCTCTGTTTTTCTGCTGCTGGAGGGATTTACTTAATGAGCTTAATGGGAGCAGAGCTGTGATAGAAATAAATCTTAAGCAGTTGGTGCAAATACATTGAAGAATGAAGTTTGTGCAACTAAATATAGAATGCTTAATTACAAATGAGTTATCACTTTTGATATGAAGAAATGAGTTATAATGGGTGAACTAAAAACTGTCACTTGATATGCTGTGATCTGGATGAGGGATTTCAAACTGACAGGCTAACCATCTAATTTAATCTCCTCACTTGTTTAATAGTATATCTCAAAATTTTAAAGACTTTCAGTGGGGTATAGGCATTCTGATGATACCAAAGATATCACCACCCTTGACAGTTGGCCTGATTAACAATTAAGTGCCTGACTCTTCAAAGCTAGAATCTTGCCTCTTTTAACATATTCACTGCAATAAGGATGATGTGACCTTTTACCCCAAATTCTAATATTCAGGTTTCCCCTAATAGAAGCTCATTCAAGATGAAATTATCCAGGTAAACGAGCTTTTAAGTGAACCAGTGTATTAGGTGATTTAAATGATATTTTGTGTGTAGACAGCTGATACCCTATTGTGGTTCCCTAAAATGAGTTTAAAACACTTACTATTCTTACTCTGGACACCATGGTAAATTTAAGGGAAGTAAAGGTAATTTAGGGCATGTAAAAGATGTACCTGTACTTTCACTATAATTTTCTGTTCCTCTTAAAAATTAGATATATCAATTTGACTTTAGTGTAATACATGTTTATATTGTACAGTGCATTTAGATTTACATTTATTTAGACAGCAAGGGTTATATCTATAAATACTTAATTGTAGTCACATATATACTTTTGGAAAATATATTGTCACTGAATTCTCTGCTTTATTTACACTCCTTAAATTTTATATCCATAAAATACTAACTTATGGAAAATTTTTAAAATAAGTGAACACAGCTTTCCTGAGCACTGGGGAGAAAAGTATCATGGAAGTATTAGTGCCAAGGCTATTTTTGTTTTCTTACAAATTAAATTATGATGTACATAATAAATGGTTCAATGTGTTAAGAGTTCTAGTTGTTGCCAAGCAACAAGGACTCTGCTTTTTTCTCCTTCTGTCCTGTTCCTTCATTGCCCTATTCTTCCTTTGGTGGAGGAAAAGGTTTTCTTTAAAAAGGAAAACAAAATTATCTGCTAACATTTAGAAAGCTGAGTCAATTTTGTACTAGTTTAACTCAGATCTTTAGTTATTGGAAATAGAGTTTGTATAGTTAAAAGAATTATCAGAAATACTTACTTTATAGTAACCAAAAACTCTAAAGAGAAAGGCCATGGATGTAGAGATTCAGAACACACCTGGAAAGATAAGTATCTCTAAAAGGTCCATCCTTTCAGGAACTGTTGAGAATATAGATTACCCACACTATTGTGATCTCTTAAGAAAAATGAACATGCCTTTTGTGAAAGGTCTTGAGAACAGACATAACTATGGCAGATTTGAAAATAAATGCAACCCTGCTTTTCTTAAATTTCACCCTTATCCCCCTTCAGTCTTGCCAGACTATCATTTACATTACCCTTATCCTCCACCATATGGGCCACGTTATCCATTATTTCCACTTCGGGATGATGTGACCTTAGGTGATTCCTGTTCAGGGTTTATGAGTCCTGGTGGTGATGCTGATTTAAATCCTGGCATTGGCAGAACCATACCAACCCTAGTGGATTTTAGTGATGTGAAACCTCAACATCGAGTTCCCAGACCAGATACAGGATTTCAAACAACAATAAAAAGGCAAAAAATTCTATCAGAAGAACTGCAACAGAACAGGAGATGGAATTCCAGAGAAGCACCAGACATTTCTATCAGAGCAAGACTTGGAGGTAAATGAAGTGACATGAATTTTATGTGTTTCAAATACTCGAAGGAAGAGAGCATGGACATAAGAGTCAGTATGTAGGCAGTTAAATGAACAAGATTACAATGATCTGAAAAAGGTTTTCTTTTTAAATTACAGATTGTAAGAAACAAAGGAATAATAAACCTTATAACCTTATTTGTAAAACAAAATTTTTTCTTAAAAAAAATCATTCATTAATTAAGTGATCAACACAAAGTATATAACATTACTTATTCTAGATATATGGATAATCTTCTTTGACCACAGGGGAATTTATGTATCACTTTGATAATTGTATAGAAATCCTCCGTATCTGTCTCTCTCCCTTGAAAGAATTAATTCACTGATTATGAAACTGTTAGTTTTAAGGGCTGAAATAAAATGTGAAAATTTTAAGTATTTGAAAGTAAATCTTTTTACTCCAATAAGAACAGAAGCTGAAATGAAGGAAACGCTGAATAAATAGCTCCACAGCCATGGAGGCAGGATCGATGACCCCTTACCAACATCTGCACCATGTGGTTTCTCTGTAAGAACTCCTCTAAATGGTCACAGGCCTGGCCCCAAAAATGATGAGAAACACCTCCAAAGGAAAGCCATAGGTACTATTTCCTGTATAAAAGCTGCCTGGCAGGCAGGAATGTAAAGAGATCAACATGTTTTAGCTTGTGAAAAGCAAAAGGCCAAATACTATAGGAAGACTTTTAAAGCTTATTCCACAAAAATATAGGTTGAAGAAATGGTTTAGTAAAGCTAATACAGGGCTAAAATGGTGTTAACGGACTGCACCAACAAGTCAGAACCAAGTATAGAGCTCATCTGTCCCAAGTATTTGACTGCCTGAATCAGTAAAACAGAGGAATTCAGAGAACAAGCACTTGACTCAGAATGTCTGGGCTTGAACTCTAGCAAAAGCTCAGTTGCTATATGACCCAGGACTAGTTACTGCTCTCTTTATGCCCGTGTATCCTTACTTGTAAAACTCACCTAATAGTAATAAATCATAATATAATAGTAAGGGCCATTTGATGTAATTAATGTAAAAATACCTAAAATAAAGAATGTCAGATTGTAACAAGTCTAAAATTTTCAGTTTCTTCATACATAAATTGGAAATAAATAGTACTTCCTTTATACACTTGTAAGAATCAAATGAATTAAGACTTGTAAAGTGCTTAGCAAAATCTCTGGAACCTGATAAAACATTTCATTAATAGTAGCTATTATTATTAGCTATTAAGAGCTTCAAAAAGTAATACCTGCAATTTGGGGACAGAGTTCAATATAATTTGTCCTAGACTTTCAATGACTTTGTATATCCTGGAAACAATCATTAATTGAAAATGATAGATACTTTCAGGTTTTAGCAAACCTAAATACACATTATTTCTAATGCATTCTCATAAAGAACAACATCTCAGGATTAATTAAATCACACACTCATATGCTCTTCAGTGGACTTTCACAAATATCAAAGAAAGATCATAAAATATTATATTGCTGATTTCTTCTCACCCCATTCCAAACTTGTCTAGACCTTTTACTGGGTTTAACACTTCCTTTCTCGATCCAGTTGCCTTTCTTTATCATCTACCAATTAACTAATCTAAAGTTATTCTAATTATATTCAAATCCTTTAGAGAACTCTGCCTCTCATTGCGGTAGATGATCCAGCCTTTCTTATCACAGAAGAAATAGATCTTGCCTCTTGTTGCTCTCTTGATTTTTCTCCACTTTAGCCTCCTGATATCAATATTAATATCACTTTATATGTCTTTCTATTTTTTAAACCACTGTGTTAAGTCAGACTGCTATAACAAAATAGTAAAGACTGGGTGGCTGAAAAAACAAATATTTGTTTCTCACAGTTCGGGAGGCTGGGAAGCCAAAAATCAAGGAATCAGTATATTTGGTTGCTGGTGAAGACCTTCTTTCTAGCTTATAGAAGTCTTCCTTCTCCCTGAGTTCTGAAATAGACAGAGTGAAAGAGACAGAGAGAGAGAAAAATTGAGAGAGAGAGAGCTCTAGTATCTCTTCCTCTACTTAAAGGAACACTAATGCCATCATGGAGGTCTTACCTTCTTTGGCTCATCTAAAGCTAATTATCTCCCAAAGGCTTCACCTCCAAATAACATCACATTGGGAGTTAGGCTTCAACGTACCTGAATGTGAGGGGCTGTGGGGTGGGGTACAGACATTCACCAGAACTATCTTTATAGTTAATTAGTATGAAGTAGTATATTCACCTTGTGCAAACATCACCACCATCCATCTCCAGGATTCACTTCATCTTGCAAAACTGAAACTCTTTACCCATTAAACAACCCCCTATTTCCCTCATTCCCATAACTCCTGGCAACAGCCATTATATCTTCTGTTATCTATGAATTTGACTACTTTAGGTTCCTCACTTAAGTGAAATCATATAATATTTGTCTTTAGCGATTGGCTTATTTCACTTACAATAATGTCCTCCAGGTTCACCCATGTTGTAGCATATGAACAAAATTTCTGTGTATTAGGTCTATTTGGTCTATATGTTATTCAAGTTCTCTGTTTCCTTATTGATCTTCTGTCTTGATGTTCTATTCATTATTAGAAGTGAGGTACTAAAATATCTACCTACTATTATGTATTGCTATCTCTTCATTTCTGATTCTCTTGACCCTGGTGAGCATTTTTGTGACAGTTCTCTGTTGGGTACATTTTTTAACTCTATTTTATTAGAATAGGTTTCTGAAGATCTATCTTCTTCCTTTTTTGGAAAACCTTTGCCTGATTCTTCATTTTCCTTAACTCTCTGTGTAGGTTTCTGCACATTAGACAAAGCAGGCACTTCTTCCATTTTTCATGAACTGGTCTTGTAAAGAAGACCTTAATCCATCAGCCTGGCCAGAGATTTCGGAACCTCTGCCAACTCTTTTCCTTCCCAAGGGAATCTGACAGATGGGATTTTGTTCACTTGCTCTATGCTGAGCAGGGGGTGAGCTATGGTGTCTACTAGCCCAAACCCCCATTTTCATTATCCTGTAGGCAACTAGACTGTGCTAGATTCATCAGAGTTTCATGACTGATAAGACAGATGCTGTTTTGAGGGGCAGCCCCAGAAAAGCTGGAGTCTGGCTCAACTCTTGGATCTATGGTGACTATCTCTAGATCTAGATCTGTGGCATCTATAAGCCAAGGCTGCTTTCTCTGTCTTCCCCCAGGGAGGTAAACTATGTTGGACTCATTAGAGTTCCAGGACTGGTGAGATAAATGCTAGTTCTTTAGACAAATACAGAGTTGGAGTACTGGACACATGGATGAATCAACTTTTTCTAGGGGGCTGAGAGTGAGGATTTTAAAAAATCTGCTTACTCTGTGCTGAGCATATAGGAGAATCTGTGCTATCAACCAGTCCAGAATGCAATCTCTATTTGCTCTTGGGTCATTCGATTGTGCTAGACCCCTCTCAGGGCTCCAGGACTGGCAAGACAGAAGCCAGTCCTCTGGGGAGCCCCCTTGGAAAAGCTGGGGTGCTAAACATGGGAATCAATCAAGAGGAGTAAACCCTGAGTGAATCTGGGAGCTAGGAAATCTCTTCCTGATTGTCTGCACTGCACCAGCGGGAGGGAATCTGCAAGAGGGTGACTCACTCAAATCTTTTTATTAGCTTCAGTAAGTCTGTTTTGCATTCTTTCAAGGTGCAGGAGCCTATCACTTAGTTTCTGTATTTCTCACAAAGGTAATGTGTTCATGAATCATTGCTAAATCAGTTTGTTAATTGGGGAGAGGATGTTCAGAGTTTCCTACTCTACCATCTTGCTAAGGTCATTCTCCATAAATGTTGTTGTTTTAATTTTCATTTTTCTCAAGATAATTTCCCATTTCCTTTGGGATTTCTTCCTTGATCCTTTGGTTGTTTCATGGCATCATGTTTAATTTCTATATATTTGTTAATTTTCCAGTTTCCCTTCTTTTGTTGATTTTTAGTTTTATTTTGACTAGAAAAGACACTGCATGATTTTAACCCTTTAAAATTTATGAAGAAGTGTTTTGTGGCCTAAAATATAATCTATTCTAGAGAATATTCCGTGTGTACTTGAGAAGATGTATATTCTGCTGTTGTTGGGTGAATTGTTCTGTTAGGCCAAATTGTTTTATAGTGTTGTTCAAGTTCTCTATTTCTTTATAGATCTTTGTCTGATCATTTTTTTATTGAAAGTGGATCCAACAATTATTGTAGCACTGCCTACTTTTCTCTTCAATGGTGTCAATGTTTATTTCATGTATTTTGAAGCTCTGATATTTGGTGCATATAATTAAAATAGAGAATAGAAAAACATCATGTACAAGCAACTAAACCTAAATTTGTCCTTTTAAAAATCAACAAAAAATGATCTACTTAAGTTATATTAAGAAAGATAACTCGAGTAAGACCATTAACAAAGGGCATTTTCAGTGTTATGAAAACCTCTCTATAACCAGCAGATGATAGAAAATACGTGGATAAGAAGACAAAATACATAGAGTGGCCTTTGATTTTTTTCTCCTATATTACAGTTTTCACATTCCTTAAAAGCACAATATTATGGTGTTTTGTAATACAAATAACAGGGCCTATGGGAAAATAGGGTTCATGGCAGACCCCCTCAAACTCGTACCATTTTATAGGTTACACATGAATCCTTCCCACAATAAAAATATGATCATGGTTTCAAACACTTTAAATTCCTAAGAAGTAAGGAAAATACTATACAGTGCTTTCCTTGACAGAAGACTTGACATTTGCTTTGTGGTATGAAAGTGATGAAGTGGGATGGTGAGTTATGAAGAAGAGATGAATGGCTGCTTGTCCAAAAGTGTGTGTTTTTCACACTGTTCCTGTGTGTGTCTGCCACTCTCACCAGGAAACTAGGTCTGTTTACTTCCCACATTGACATCGGGCCTGGACATTTAACTGGTTTGGGCCAATTATATGTTAGTAAGCATTGTGCAAATGGAGACTTGATAAGTACTTGCACATTGGGATTAGCTCTCTTCAGAGTCTTCTCTGGGATCTCAGTCACTATCCCTTGAAAGACCAACCTATGCTCACAGAAACAAATACAAGACAGTTGCCAGTATGCCCACATAAGACCCCAGCTAATATTCAATACCAACTTGCCAGCCATGTGAGTGAAGCCATTTTTCAACCTCTGCAGCTATTAAAGCTGACACCATGTGAAGAAGAATCACCCCCAACTATCTTCTGAATTCTGGGAGAGAATAAATGGTTGAGTTAAGCCACTAGGTTTTAGGGGTGTTTGTTTTGCAAATAGTTGATACTGAAACAGAGGAAAGGATACCTTCACACTGAGACTGAAATTTGATGACCCACTCTGAGGTTTAATTCATCGTCCAGAGTCCTTTCTTCTAGTCTGGCTTAATATTATAATTCAACTTTTATTGTTTTCCTAATTTTCTCCTTTGTCAAAGCAGTTGTTTGAATGGCTCCAAATAAAATAGATACCACAAAATGCCGTCCTGTTGCTTTTGGCATGAGAGATTCTAGAGAATTTCCTTTGTCCAGCTGTGTCACAGACAGAATTATCCTCATGGTTCTCAAAACTGAAATGATAATGGGATTCAGCCTTCCATTTCTCCCTTTGCTTAGGCCTCTCACTTGTGCCTGTATTCGTTTTCTCTTGCTGCTGTAACAAATTGACACAAACTTAGCAGCTTAAAGTGAAACCATTAATCACAGTTTTGTGGATCAGAAGTTGGGAATGTCATCTGGCTCTTCTGTTTAGAATCTATGACAATAATAATCATGCCAAAATCAGCCAGGTGTGGTGGCTCATGCCTATAATCCCAGCACTTTGGGAGGCTGAGGCGGGCGGATTATCTAAGGTTGGGAGTTCAAGATCAGCCTGGCCAACATGATGAAACCCTGTCTTCTACTAAAATTACAAAAATTAGCCAGGTATGGTGGTACGCACTTGCAATCCCAACTACTTGGGAAGCTGAGGCAGGAGAACTGCTTGAACCCAGGAGGTGGAGGTTGAAGTGAGCTGAGATCATGCCACTGCACTCCAGCATGGGCAACAGAGTGAGCCTGCATCTCAAAAATAAATAAATAAAGCCCAAATCAAGGTGTTATGTTGGTTCTTACCTAGAGGGTCTGGAGAAAAATCAACCTCCAGGCTCATTCAGATTGTTGCAGAACCCAGTTTCTTCTAACTAAAGTGTTTGTTTCCTCATTCACTGTCAGCGGGGGGACACTGTCTGCTCCTAGAGGCTACCCACATCCTTCTCATGTGATTGCCTCAAGCTTCAAAATCAGCAACAGTGCGGAGAGGTCGGCTGACGCTCTACTCTCTAACTGCCCCTTCTAAACCCACAGACTAGCCAGCATCCACTTGTTCTCTATTTCTCCTTTGCAAATCCCTATTGCAGATTCTTTCCTGAGTTTCTCAAATATTGGCTGAATTGTCATCATCAATCATCATCATTATCATCATCATGAAGTGATATTACTACATTAGCACTAAATGATATTACAGCTATTAATTGTTAATTTTAAACAGGAGCATTTAAACCATACGCCATAATTTGCTTATTTCTTTGTATGTATTAATTATAGTCTTTATAACCCTGACAATAGTCAATAAAGATGAGGAAAATGAGGCTCAGATGGGTCAAATAACTCACGAAGGTCACTCTGGAACCCAAAGAGAGTAAGTATATGCATTATATATATTATATGCCATCTATCAAATAATATATATAATTATACATATGATATAATGTATATAATATTAAATAGATGACATCTGTGATAGCGCTCCACCTGAGTGGCATCCACAGATAGCCATGGAGCGCCTGTCCTGCCCTAAGCACCTCTCAAAATGCATCTCTCTCATGCTTCAACATCTCTGTATTGTCCATCCTGATCACAAATTTTAACTTTTAAATTTACATTTTGCCAAGTTGGATTAATTCATGGAACAAAACTATGAAATAGTGAGCCAAGTCAGAAGCCCCATGGGTTAGCAGAAATGATCTCTATGGAAACTACCAGAGACACTGCAATTATCTTCACCTATGCTAGTCACCTGCCCTAATCAAAGTAATCAATCTCTCTTATTAAAACTCTTCAAGGGCAATTCATCTGCAGGTTATGTCCGAGGCTTTCATGCCCTGAACTTAGACTATTTCTCTTCCTTATCTTCTACCATTTCCTATCTAACATTTTACAATCTGCTATATGTAACTTTTTTTTTTTTAATACACGTTAAGATGCTCTTACAGGCCTACCATTGCACATATTGTTTCTCTTCCTGGAATAACTACCCTTTCTCTACTTCTCTTTTCTTCTAAGTTCTACTTAATTGTCAAGATTAGATCAGGTGTCATCTTCAGGGAGATGTCCCTAAGGCCTGACAACCTGGTTGAACTAGGTATTCTTAGGTGTCCTTCCCATGCGCCTGCACAGCACTCTGAGCTCAGCTATTGTTGTATTGCCACACTGTGTTGAAATTAGCTACTATGTTTCTACTTTCCATTTGCTCACAGGCACCTCAAAACCCTCTTTATATAAAGATGAAAAATATACACCCATTGGCTTCCAGTTACAGTGTACTAAATATTTTTGAAGGCTGCTTTTTATATTTGCTAGATTTTAGAACTTCTAATCACTATGTGAATTATAGTGATAATAATTCATGAGTCTGCATAATAACCAGACTCACCTTGTGTCACCACCATCCCCAACATGTCCATGTGCACAGACACAGATATCTAGTACCCAATAGGTATCTTCCAATAATAAGTAAGAAATAGTAAGTGATTCTGCACTATTATAACTAGCCTCTTACAGAAATTCCACAGCTATTCTGTTCTCACAGCTAAAAGTTCCAGAAAAGTTATTAAATAATCCGTTAAAAAATGAATTACGATCACACAGTCTAGCTTCTAATAGTAAACATTTCTGTTGAAAAAGCACTGTTATTGTGTTTTTAACCAAAATCACATTCCCTTTTTTGTGTTTTCAGGTTGGACAAGCCCACTGAAAGTTACCCCTTTACAACCTCAACATGAAGGACGCTCATTAAGACACATGTTTACATTTGATGAGGAGGCAACATGTACAGTAAGATTTTCTTGCTGGGTGGTATTATACAACATATATAATTAGGTTATTTCATTGTTTGGGTGTTCGCTATTGTATACCCTAGATGAATAGCTGCTATGTATATAGTGCTTCTTATATTCCAGGCACTGTGCAGCCCTTTACAGTCAATGTCTACTGTGCATTACCTTGCATTACTCCTACAGTACCATCGGGGAGGAGGAGTGAGTAGTAGATGCAGCTGGTGCCCATCACAGACTCCCTTCACTGGCTAGTGTGTCTATTCCCAGAAGCAATGAGTGACGGTCACTAAAAGGCTAACAGCCAACATACTGGAGGACCGTCTCATGCTGTCTCTTTCAGTTTTGGCCAGTGACTGGCTGACTTCTTAGGGCAACAGACTAATGCTACTCTCCAGCTGAGGCTGCATTCTCACTAGCTTCTTTTCCTTCTCCTATTCTACTGTCTTCTTAACAAGTAGTGCTGTTATTCTCATATTATTTATTTGAGAAAACAGAAGCCCAATAATGTTAAGTAACTGACTTTTGATCAGACAGATAATAAATATCAACCAAAATTTAAACCTAAATATTTTTTAGAATCTAAGGATTATGTTCTTAATCATCTTCCTATGTAGATTTTATAGTCTCTAAATCCTTGGCATTTAAATTAAGATACTTAAAGAATCCTAAGACATACACAGATATGAAAATATTTTTTAAACAGCTTTATTGAGATATATGTCATGCATCACAAAATACAACCCTTTAAAATGTGTAATTCAACGTTTTTAGAACATTCACAGAGTTGTGCAACCACCCCCACAATCTAATTTTAGATTTTTATTACTTAAAAAAAACTCATATTCATTAGCAGTAAAGATATGAATACATTGTAATGAATCAATTTCCATTTCTGTAACTCCTATATATATTTCTTCTAAAATAGATCTGCTTGAGAATTTACCCTCAGAGTGCCACGTTGATTTCTTCTTTTCTCACCTTTTCCTTCACAATAACCCTTTCCAGTTTTTCACAAAGGGAAATGGGGCATATCTCTCACATATTAACAGCTGTGTTACAGTACATGGCCATGAAACAAAGAGCACGGAACAGGAAGGTCATTTAAAGAATGTGTTCTCAATGCCTCCTTTACTCAAGATGCCATGCACACAGGGTAGAACTTTATGTTTTTCTTTGTCCTACGCATTTTTCTTTTAAAAGAAAATTATGGCATTAGAAATAGGGGTAATTTGGCCTGTTTTAGGCTATTCTGAATTCAGACAAAATGCATAATGTGATTGCAAGGATAATACAAATTTTTATTTATTAGTTTTACTTATTCTATCTTAAACCCTTATCAAAGGGTCCATTGGTCCTGTAGGTAAATCCTGTGAGAGTAAATCAAAGTGAACCTAACAAGAAACTGAAGACCTTGTTGCCTTTAAAAAAAAAATGTATGCTACAAATTTATGGCAAGATTACATGCTTTAACTATTTTAAAACTAGAATTCTGAAGTAGAAACTTGTCATAGAAAGGCTTATTAGCATACTTATTTAAATTTAAAATAAGTTTAGACTTTTTATAGCAGGAAATAAATCTAGATATTATTTCCAGTAGTGGAAGCTAAGTAATATGGACCAATATTTCTAATGGCAAAACAACTGGATAATGTTTCTTTCTTCTAATAAAGTAGAGAGAAATTACTGGGCCAACGAGAGAATAGGCACTCTGAAATTTAAGCCTAGCACTTAGGGCCACTTTGACACTGAAAGAATTTGCAATTTTTGAAGAGGCAACCAAAAGTTTGATTTGAACTTTTGGTGGTCTCGTAGGAGCAAAGGATCAGAGGTTGGAGTTGATCCATAAAAGCCACCTAAGACTGTGAGCTGAATACCTGGAAGCCTGAACCCCACAAGTAAGGATAGGTCAATAGTAAAAAGCACTTGAACAGGCTGCAGCCTAGCTTAATCCAAGTAAACAAGAAAACTTCAAGTCCTGAACTGGGATAAAGGTGATTCTAGACTGCTCTCACTTCCAGGAATCAGGCAGAAGTAAATAATACTTTTCTTCAATTAAAAACTTTTAAAGTATAATGTTCAACACATAATTAACAGTATCCAAACATATAAGAAAAAGTATACCATGAGTGAGAATCAGCACAAATGAAAGAAGAAAGAAACAGGTATACATTGATGTATAAAAACAGATATACATGCATGCCTTGTAAATATGCATAAAATGTTAAAGGAAAGAGAAATGAGCTCAAAATTTTTGTATGAAAATTACAAATTACCAAATGGAAATAATTAGAAGATTGAGGGAGGGACCAGGTGTGGTGTCTCACACCTGTAATCTTAGCACTTTGGGAAGCCAAGGCAGGATCACTTGAGGCCAGGAGTTTGAGACCAGCCTAGCCAGCATGGCAGAACCCCATATTTACTAACAATACAAACATTAGGCCAGGCACAGTGGCTCACACTTGTAATCCCAGCACTTTGGGAGGCCAAGGCAGGCAGATCACCTGAGGTTGAGAGTTCCAGGCCTGTCTGGTCAACCTAACAAAACCCCATCTCTATTAAAAATACAACATTTATCCAGGTCTGGGGGCATGTGTCTGTAGTCCCAGCTACTCAGGAGGCTGAGGCAGGAGAATTGCTTGAACCTGAGAGGTAGAGGCTGAATTGAGCTGAGATAGTGCCACTGCACTCCACGCTCCAGCCTGGACAACACAGTGAGACTGTCTAAAGCAAAAAAAAAAAAGGAAAAAGAAGGAGAAGGAAGAAGAAGAACAATAAAAAAGAAAAGAAAATTGCAGGTGAAAGTAATTCCAGAACTGAAAAATATGCTAAAGAAGTTTATAGATGGGTTCAGTAATAGATTAGACACAGTTAGAGAGGGAATTGGAGAACTGGTAGATTAATCAGAAGAAATTGATGAAGCACAAATATGCAAAAATATGAAAAATACAGAAGTGAAAGTCACAAACCTAGATGATATAGGTAGAAGAAAGAACACATACTTATTTGGAATCCCAAAAGTAAAAGAGAAAAAATATGACAAAAGCTATGATACCATTTTTATATCCATTGTGTGTTTATTTCTGATAGCTCCCTGAGCATCCCCTCACATTCTCTGCTGTACATTGAGGATGAGTTATGGTTTCACACAAACGAGCCAAAGGTGGCAGCAACAGAAGCATTCTGGCAGTCTCAACCCCAGCTCCAACAGTAATGACAGAAAAAGCCTAGAGTTAAAGGAGACAACACATGGAGAATATAAGAATGGAAAAAGGAAAAATCTGAAAGTTCATTTTTTAACATAGTTTACAGTAATTGCATTATTTGAAATCTGGACATCAGTGACCATATTTTGTCAGGTCTTTTTAAATATGAAGAAATTCTGGAAATTGAGGCATTTAATGATGCTGATGGTGTTGGAGAATCTTAACGTGGATAATGCTAGTTTTATTAGGACATAAAGGAAGTTCTACTTCAATGTGGTTACTTTTATCAGAAGAAACTAAGGATCATTTAGAGTTAGAAGTAGGTATTCCCACTGAATCACATTCCAAGAACAGTAAAGACATCAAAGAGCAAATTTCGTCCCTTCTCTATGAAATAGTAGACAAATAACATGGAGACGACAGCAATACAGGGACGATGCACCAGTTAAAAAATAGCCACCAGAAAGTGAAGACAGACTGCAAGGAAATTAGGTAGGTGATAAATTTGAGTGCCTGGAATTGAAAACATAAAGAAACTGAAGACACATAACGTGTACAAGTGAGTTTATAGGCGTATAATGAGAAAGTGGAAGAGATGCTATATTAGAGAAAAATCTAGATTCCCCAAAAGATTATACCATACTACCATGATGTAGCATACGAAGATAATAGTCAACAAGCATGTGAACCACAGAAAATAAGACATAAATTTCAGATACTGCTAGAGAAGATTTAAACACAGGTTTAGAAAAAGTAATTGTCTCTTTGATAGAGAGCAATAAAAACTGGTGGATTTCAGACTATGATGACTCCTGCTGAAGGGGTTATTGTAAATCTGAAGACCCAAAATGTTCAATAAATTTTAATATGTATAAAGATTTTTAAAAATTATGCCTCAAACACATCAATGACATTACTGACAAGCAGTGAAAAAGATAACATCTTAAAAACAGTTAGAGAAAAGATATGCACAAAGGAACACCTGTAAGAATGACTTCCAGCTTTTTGTCAGTTTGTGTAAGCCAAAAGAAAACAAATGCACATATTTTAAGTAACAAAAATAAATAAAACTAAACTAAGAAGATGTTAACTAACAACAAAAATATTTAAAATTAGAAGCAAAATAGAAACATTTTAACAAAACAAAGCTGAAAGAATGCACTGCCAGCAGACCTGAAGGAATTTCTTTAGACAGAAGAAAATAATGTATATGGAAATTCAAGTTTACACAATGAAATAAATTGAGATGAACAGAAATGGTAAACATATGGGTAAATATAAAGTACTATTTTCATCTTGTAGTTCTTTAAAATATCACTGTTAAAAGCACAATGATAGTAATGCACTTCAGGTTAATAGCACATAAAAAGGTGAATTGTGTGACAGTAGTGTAAGAGACAACAAAGAAAATGAGCATATGCTGTTTAAACTTTTTTACACTATTTTTGAAATGGTATAACATTATCATGTAAACCCTGGAGTTAAAGATGCATGCTGTAAAATATCTATGCTGTAAATCCCAGAGAGACAGCAACAGCAGCAAACAAAAACATTTAAAAAACATGTATAGTAAGCTAATAGGAGGAGATAAAATTAAATTTTAAAATTAAAAAAAAATAACTAATTCAAAAGAAAGTAACACAAAAGGAAAATAAAGAAAACAAATGTAAAACAAAAATAGATTTAAACCAAATTATGTCCATTGTTAAATAGAATTTAATAAAATGAACTTAAATGTCACACATTGTTAGTTGAATGAAAAGTTAAGACCCTACTGTATGCTGACCACAAGAAAACCATGTGAACTACAAATAGAAGTTTCAGGTAAGATGTGAAAATATATATCACTCAAAAGCTAGTCAAATAAATGCAGAATTAGCTGCAATAACAGCCAACAAAGTGGATTTCAGAACAAGAAATTCTACTAAGGACTCAGATATTTTATAGTAAGAAAGGGACCAATCCATAAAATATATATGCACCTAATAACAGAACTCAAAACACATGAAACAGAAACTGATAGAACTGAAAGGCAGATTTACACTTAGTAGATATTTCAAAACTCTGTTCTCAGCAGTTTATAGGAAAGGTAGATGGGAAAAAAAGGGGATATGGAACATATGAAAAACATAATCAACTAACTTGACCTAATTGATACAAACAACAATGAAACACAGAACACCATCACTGAGATAAATTCTATTCTGCAATATCAAACGAATCAAATGAAATCAAAAGAATAAAATGTGGCACATATACACCATGGAATATTATGCAGCCACAAAAAAGGATGAGTTCATGTCCTTTGCAGGGACATGTATAAATCTGGAAACCATCATTCTCAGCAAACTGACACAAGAACAGAAAACCAAATACCGCGTGTTCTTACTCATAAGTGGTTGTTGAACAATGAGAACACCTGGACACAGGGAGGGGAACATCACACACTATGGTCTGTTGTGGGGTAAGGAGCTAGGGGAGAGATAGCAGGGCGTGGGGAGATTGGGGAGGGATAACATTAGGAGAAATACCTAATGTAGGTGACAGGGGGATGGAGGCAGCAAACCACCATGGCATGTATATACCTATGTAGCAATCCTGCATGCTCTGCACATGTACCCCAGAACTTAAAGTAAAATTAAAAAAAAAAAATTTTAAACAGGAAAAAGAAAAAATAGAAAGGTATTCTCTGATTTCAACTAAATTAAACTAGAACTCAATAATAAAAGATGCCTGGTAAAAAATAAAAACATATGCACATTTAGAATATAGCAATATATAAATAGTTAATATATCATTATAAAGTTAGTTTTATTTCAGGTATGTAAGATTTGCTTAACTTTAGAAAACTGATAAATATAATTCATTGTATTAACTGATTAAAATACAAGTCATATACTCATCTCAAGATATGAAAAAAATTTTGACAATAAGCGTTGACATTATCCTTAAATTAATAATGGGTGTCTGTGAAAAGGTAAATCAAGCTTAATATTTAAACATTGAAATGTTGAAAGCATTCCCTTTGTAATCAGTCTCACGCCTTTCGCCTCCTCTCCGCAATATTGCACTGAAGTTTTTAGTCATCTCAATCAAGCAAACATTCATATTGGAGGGGACTAAACAACACTATTATTCTTGATATGTATGTAAAAATTCAAACAAATATACAGTTAAATGACTTTTCATTTTATTTTATCTTATTTTATTTTTAATGCAGAGTCTTGCTTCATCACTCAGGCTGGAGTGTAGTGGCATGATCACAGCTCACTGCAGCCTCAACCTCCCAAACTCAAGCCATCACTCTGCCTCAGCCCCCCAAGTAGCTGGGACTACAGGCATGCACCACCATGCCTGGCTAATTTTTATATTTTTTGTAGAGACTGGGTCTCCCCCTGTTGCCCAAGCTGGCCTAGAACTCCTGAACTCGGGCAATCTGCCACCGCACCCAGCTTATACACTTAAATTACTACAGTAAAAAGAAACTGAACACGGTTTTTAGAAATAAACATCATTGTAAATTCATTTATTGTATTCTAAAATATCAGCAAGAAGCAGAAAGTTTTAAAACATTTAAGCTATCACTTAAAGTTTTATCAAAAACTATTCGCTATTGAGTAATAAGTCTATGAAACTATATCCAAGAGTCCTATGGCAAAAGTACTAAATGTATTGAGAGAAAATCTAAATCAATACCTTAACTGTATTTTCGTGGGATTTTGAAAAGTTCTTTAAAAAAATAGGTACATAAAACCAAAGAATCCGAAATAACCAAGACTATTCTTAAGAAGAGAGGAAAAATTCAATATCCTTTTTATAGCCAGTTGCTGATCTCATACGGGTCACAATGTTTTAATGGAAAAACTTCTGTTTTTATGGAAAAAAATGCTCACTCTGTAGGACATAACCTGAGTGTTGAAGCAATTCTCCTCTTGCCTGAGAGAATAAAAACTTTTCAAAGCTTTTCCTGGCCCACAGTCAAAAAAACAACGAGAAGCTTTCTCGGGCTTGCAGAATACTACAGAGGCTGGGTCCCACATTTTTTCCCTAATGGCCTCTCCATTGGATTAGCTTACTAGAAACTCAGTATCAGAGACTTTACCTAGAGAAAACAGCCATGAGCAGGCTTTTCTGCCAGTAAAAATAACCTTTCAACAGCCTTCAGTTTTAGGACTTCCAAATTATGCTAAACTTTTCGCCCTGTTCATTCCTGAAAATGGCATTCAGGCATTAGGAGTACTTACCCAAAACATGAGGGAAAATAGAGGTCAATCACATATTATAGCCTACAATTGGACTCAGTCGCTGAGGCGTATTTTAATTGCTTAAAAGCAGTAGCAGCAGTAGCCAGATTGGTAGTTTCATCTGAGCCACTTTTAGGACATGAGCTTTATTTGCAAGTCTTGCACACTGCAAAAAATACGTATTGAATTCCAATCAAACTCTGCATTTGTCAGCAAGCAGACTAATATGGAATTCTTTTCCTGTCTCTTTCTAACCTTTTTCTAAAATGCTGCAACTTACTTAACCCTGCTACTCTGCTTCCTCTGCCTCATTCAGGTGAAGACCACAATTGTGAGTGTAGTGTCAGAAATAGTGCCTCCTCGTGTTCAAATGTGAGACAATCCCTTTGATAGTCCTGAGTCGATA
>NW_016107587.1:29045-33311 GCF_001604975.1 Cebus imitator | reverse complement strand
CAGGCAATTCTCCTGCCTCAGCCTCCTGAGTAGCTGGGATTACAGGCACACGCCACCATGCCCAGCTAATTTTTTGTATTTTTAGTAGAGACGAGGTTTCACCATGTTGACCAGGATGGTCTCGATCTCTTGACCTCGTGATCCACCCGCCTCGGCCTCCCAAAGTGCTGGGATTACAGGCGTGAGCCACCGCGCCCGGCCGAGTCGATACTTTTGGTTGATGGGTCTTATTATAAAACTAAGAAGGAAAATCCTACGAAGGGTATAACCTTACCGCCTGAAATGAGTTAATGGAGAAGACAACTTTCCCAATTTAACTCAGTTTCTTCTGAGCTTGTACATATAGCTAAAGACAAGTCAGCAAATATTTATACAGATAGTTATATGCTTTTGGAGTAGTCCATGATTTTGATATGTTACAAAGACAAAGAGGGTTTCTTATTTCTAGTGGGACCCCCCCATCAAAAACAGTCTCCAAGAAAATGCACTTCTTTTTGCTATCCTCTTGTCAAAAACTGCCATTAGTAAGATTGAAGCCCATAGCTGTAAAACTAAACCTGAATATCAAAGGAATTCCTCGGCAGATTTCTGTGCTAAATCAGCTAGTGCTAAAACTGTTAGGATATACAATTTGAATAAACTCCATAAGATTCATCCAAGTCAACTCCCCTATGGTTACCTATTTAACAAACAGTAAAATGCACCTGATTTGGAAAAACAAAGTTGGTATCTGAAAGGATGTAAATTCAGTGTTAAACATGAACTCAAAGAGCTCTCAGATGGGTGCCTAATATTTCCTTCATGTACTTCCTGAGTCCTTGAAGCTTCTACTGTTAGAAGTTCTGCACTCCACAAAACTCTTCACTCTACAACTCATCATGAAACAGACAGAATAATCCAAATTATGAACAAATACTGGTGTGGTAACTGTTATCAAATTGATAAAATGGTTTATAAGCAATGTTTGGTTTGTCAAATCATAATCCTGTCAAAACAATAAAAACCTTAGGTGGCGTATTTTCACTATCGGACTTTATTCAATTGTCATTTTCAATGGGATATCAGTATATTTACATGTTATCTGGTTGGATAGAAGCTTTTCCATTTGGGAAAGCTGATCTTATGATGATAACTAAGAAGTTATTAAGAATATATTTCCTTTATGGGGCATCCCTGAAGAAATCTCCAGCACAGAGGAACCTATTTCAGTGGACAATTGAGAAAGCAGTTGAATAAGCTTATGCACACAATGGCATCACCACTGTCCCTATTGCTCTTAGTTTTCTGGAAAGGTCAAAAGACAAATGGCATTTTACAGCTGAAATTGGCAAAGTTAACTGAATCAATTTGATTACAGTGGCCAAAGATATTACCTTGGCTTTAATGGTAATCAGATCTACCTCCAATGGAAAGCATCAATTGACTTATGAAATAGTTCCTGGAAGGTATATGCCCTTAATAGTAGAACCTCGTGTATCTTCCATTCCCCTAAACTCTGGCTTTAATGCATTATGCATAAGTGTATTTTCACCAGGTAAAGGAGGTCTTCCATAACCCACAGAGTGAGAACAACCAAATCTTTCCAAATCTAGAACCTGGAAATTGGATCTTCTGAAAACGACATCAGAGACCTCATTGAACCCATGGTCCCCTCCCCATTGGAAGAGATCATACCAAGTTCTTCTTGCCATCAACACTTCAAATATCAAAGGCTTAAACAATATCAAAGGCTTAAACCTTGGGTTCACATCTTACAACTCAAAAGGTCCCCTCCAAATTCCTGGAAATGTATATCTGTTTGAGACTTGAAGGTAAACCTGACCAGGGAAACTTTTACCCAGAAGCAGATGGGATTCCCAGACATTGACAGCTACCGTAAGCCCGAGACTTTTCTGACATCATGAAAACCAAAAACCTTATCGTTTTCCCTCTTTTTCCTATTTCTGCCATCCTAATCCTTCCCTTTCTTTACAGGAAAATCCACTGACTGTAACTTGTGGATGGCTTTAGGAAAAGCTTATGTTCTAGTAGGAAATCAGAACAACTGTTAAATCTGTAGCTAATGCCCCCAAATCAGCAAATGATTCCACCAATGCCACTGCCTGTCTGTGTTACCAGTGACAGTCATGCTGAAACCTCAAAGGAGGAGTGGAAGTTGATAATCGAGACATCACTGCCACTTGATTTTCTATTCTTTTTAAAAACAGTACTTTGAGCTTTCCCGTTAATAACAGAATGGCTACCAAATTTAAACAAAACAAAACAAAACAAAACAAAAACTATTCAGGCGATGCCTACAAAAGGTATATTGAGCTTCCAGGCATTGCATACTCAAGACTTGGGTATCACTTAGGTGGGTACAAATAATTGCTTGTCTAATGTCACTGGACTAAATCCAGTAAGGTCTCATTCCACTGAATGTGGTCATGCATCTTTCCAGCATGTTCTAAAGGGACCACACACAGAAAATAAATTACTCACTGGACCTGGCGCAGGAGCTGTGTGGGTTTATGGGTGATAAAATGTAATTAGCCTCTGCTCACATGCCACCAGGTGGCCCTCTTTTCCAGCTCCCGGGGTCCTGCAGATTTATTGGATCTGAGGAGAATTTGTTTACTGTGTTCTGCTTCCTTTCTGGTTCATATGTTGCTAATTGACCTAGCTCACTCCTGTCTTCCAAATAGCTTTCTCTGAAAATTTCCATAATAACTTCCATAATCAAGGGCCAAAGGGATCAATAACCAAAATTACTGCTAACCTTAAAATGGAATGAAGATAAGTTAGTTTCCATTGGGAAAAGTTTCTAATGAGGTTCCTGGATGCTCATTCTTGGTGTAGACGGTGCCAGATGTATGGAACTTGAAAGTAATCCATAAATTGGGAAAAAATTTTGAAATTTGTAGCCAATTATATTTCCCAGGGTTCAAATGGGTAGAAGCCACTTTCCCAAAGGTGGATAAAAAATATCATATTCAGCCAAAACACTTAATGGAACACCCTACAGTTTTAGATCTCTTCCTGGCTTATGTTGGGACCTTGCATATGGTTCTATGCAAAGCTTCTATCCAAACAGATAACATGTAAATGTACTGATATCCCACTGAATGCTGCACTTATCTCTCCCCTGGTTTTACGACTACGGAAGGCGTGATTTAAAAGGTAGCCAACACTGCTGTTCCTGTAGACACTGCCACCAAATGCACCAGGGACATTTCTCATGGGATAGAAACACATGATGTGTTTATGGGAGTAGCTAACAGCTGATTTGCAGGCATCCTGAATGGTGGATGGCAACCCTTTCTAGTCTAAGATTTTCTCATCTCTATGTTTCATTGAATCATCTCCAGATTACTATGATTGATATTACCAGGCTAGCTACTAAAATAGATACCTATTTAAACCAGACCATTTTTCAACAAACTATGATTCTTAATTGCCACTCCACCCCAAACACAGACTATGACCAGCAAGACTTAAATACTGCTGAACTGTCTTTATTGCCTGAATTTTGAATTGTTTGTTCTGATGGGTTTGGTTCATGGAGATTCCTGTTAAACAGCATACTTTAGTTTCTTTATATTTTCCTCCTGATAGCCATTATGGCGGCCTCCCTCATGTGTCATATTCTTTAAGAATCTTAAATGCTCATGTGTAGCCATTGTTGTACATCAAAAGATCTCGTTACAGTTAGAGTAATGAAAACATGAGGAAACATAATCATTCAAGTATTTTCATACTATGAATTGTTAATTTTATACAGACATCAAATAATCCATTATGAAGGTGACAGAAAGGCGTGTCAGTGGCCAAGATTTTGGTCAATCTCTCAAAAGTGAGTGACTGAGCAAAAGAGAAGAATTGTTAAATTAAATTAGATTTGGCCTGAAACTAGTCTATGTATGTAATTAACTGTAATCTAAATTATATGTGAACCAACTGCAGCCTAACAACTTGTAAGTAAATTCTTACAACATGCAGCTGTGTTGCAGCCAATCATAGCAGCCAAGCTTTCAGCCAATCACAGGCTACAAGCCAGCAAAATATGTTAAACTCAGGCAAACACTGAACTGTAACCAAGTAGGCTATTTCTGTATGTCACTTCTGTTTTCTGGCTATAAATATTCCCAGCCCACATTTTGCAGTAGAACTCTCTAAACTGCTTTTGTGCTGAGTGTTACCTTGTTCACAAATCCTTTTTCCTGCTCAATTAAACTCTGTTAAATTTAATTTGTCTAAGGTTCTTTTTTACTTTTTTTTTTTTTTTTT
>NW_016107587.1:13145-28014 GCF_001604975.1 Cebus imitator | reverse complement strand
AAAGGAACAAAGAAACAGAAATGTAAGGGTTTACAGAAGCCAGTAATAAAATGCTACACTTAATCCAAATTTATCATAATTACATTAATGGTAATATACTAAACATTCCAATTATAAGGTAGACATTGTCAAAATAGATAATAAAGCAAGACACAGCTATATGCTACCTACAAGTGATATACTTGATATATAAAGATACAAATACATTGAAAGTAAGTCAATGAAAAATACCTACAATGTAAATAAAATATAAATAGGCTGTAGTGGCTATTTTGAGATCAGATTAAATAGATTTCAAAGTGTTACAAAACATAAAAACAGTCATGTCTTAGTTAAAAAGTGGCTAATTTGTCAAGAAAACCTAACAATGATAAATGTATGTGCATCTAGTGCCAAGGTTCAACATACATGAGGCAAAAATAACAGACCAAAAAAGGAGAAATACACAATTCCACCGATCACCTTAGGGGGTTTTAACATCTTTGTGTACTTGGTGAAGCAACTAGAAAAACAACTAGTAAATACATAGATCCAAACAACACATCAGTCACCTTCAGGTAGTTGATATTTATAGAACATTAAACCAAACAAAGGCTAAGCATTCTTTTCAAATGCACATGAGATGTTTACTACTATAGATAATATGTGGGTACATAAAACAAGTCTTAATACATTTAAAAGTTTTGAATTCATCCCATATACGTTCTCTAGCCACCACGGTCAAATTAAAAATCAATAACCACAAGACATCTAGGAAAATATTAAATATTTTAAAATTAAACACACTTCTAAATAACCCACAGGTCAAAGAAGAAGTCACAACATAAACTAGAAAATATTTAAACTGAGTGCAAAATAAAACATACCAGATTTTATATAATGCAGTTAAAACTCTCCTAAGAAGAAAAATTAGCCTTACTTGCTTACTTTAGAAGATGAGAAAGATCTAAAATTAATGATAATGTTTCAATGTTAAGAAACTGGCAGCCGGGCATGGTGGCTCACGCCTGTAGCCCCAGTACTTTGGGAGGCCGAGGCAGGTGGATCACTTGAGGTCAGGAGTTCAAGACCAGCCTGGCCAATATGGTGAAACCCTATCTCTACTAAAAAATACAAAAATTAGCCAGACATAATGGCAGGCACCTGTAATACCAGCTACACAGGAGGCTGAGGCACAAGAATCGATTGAACCCAGGAGGTGAAGATTGCAGTGAGCCGAGATCACACCACTGCACTCCAGCCTGTTGACAAGGTGATACTTGGTCTTCTCAAGAAAAGAAAAAGAAAAAAAAAAAANAAAAAGAAAAAAAAAAAAAAGAAACTAGAAAAATGATTAAATTAAACCAAAAATGAGAAGGAAGAAAACTAAAAAATGATAATAATGGAAATGGTGAAAATGGGGGATAAATTCACAAAAGAAAAAATTTGAAAAGCCAAAAGTTATTTTCTACCTAAGTGTCCATAGACAGATGAATGGATACAGAAAATAAGATGTGTGAGTGTATATATGTGTATATACATATACATGTATATGAATATTACTCATTGATAAAAAGAAAAAGAACCTGCCATTTACAACAACAATGGATGAACCTGGAGGACATTGTAAGTGAAATAAACTAGACATAGAAACAGAAATACTGCATGATTTTACTTATATGTGGAATCTTAAAAAGTCAAGCTTATAGAAGCAAAGGGTAGAACAGTGGTTTCCAGGAGCTGGGGGATGGAGAAAATGAGAGATGTTGGTCAAAGCTTAAAACTTTCAGTTTTAAGATGAATTAACTCCGGAGATACAGTATGAGGACTATAGTTAATAATACCATATTTTTTACTTGAAATGTGACAAGAGAACAGATTTGTGATATCCTCACCACACATACACATACACACACATGCAAATGATAACAATGGATGGTGACAGATGTGTTAATTAACTTGACTGTGGTAATCATTATACAATGTATACGTGTATCGAATCATCACGTTGTACACCTTGAATACATACATTTATTTTTCAGTTAAATATTTTTAAAAGCCCAAGGTTTTCCTTTGAAAGGATTAACAAAAGTGATAGACCTACTGTTAGTCTGATCAAGAAAAAGAGAATACATATTAACAATATAAGAAAGAAGGATTATTACTACAAATACTAAAAGAAAGATAAGGGAATATTATAAACTTATGTGTGCCAATTAATTTAGCACTTAGACGAAATGAACAAATCTTTAAAAATACAAGTTAAAAAAATTAATACTAGAAAAAATAGAATATGTAAATGATTATATATATGTATATATAATAAGTTTTATTTTTTAAATCAAAAGACTTACCACAATGAAAATTTCAGGCCTATGTTATCAGACATTCTAGAAAACAACCACCAATCTTATATAGGTTATTTCAGAAAAGAAAAGAGGGAGCACTTCTCAAACAATTTTAGGAGTCTAAGTTTAACTCATATAACAAAATCATACAAAGATATTACAAAAAAGAGAGAAAAATCATAGATTAATATTCCTCATATACACAAACAGAAACATCTTTACAAAGCAAATAAAAAATAATGTATGTAAAAGATAGCTAATAATCAAGTGAAGTTTATCTCAGGAAGGCAAATATTCGCTTACCATTCAAAATTAATCAATGTGATTTAACATACTAATGGAGTAAAGGAGAAAATTATTTAATTATTTTGCTAGATATACTTTAATTTTTTTTAAAAAATATAATAAACAGGATTAAACACAGACTAGAAAAAAGTGAAAAAGGAAATCATAAACAGGAAAATTAATTCTTCACAGGAATAGAAAAAAATGCTAAATTTGTATGAAAGCACAAGAGACCCAGAATAGCCAAAGCAATACTGTGCAAAATAAGAAAGCTAGAGACATCACACTTCCTGACTTCGAAATATACCGCAAAACTATAGTAACCAAATCAGCATTGCACTGGCATAAAAACAGACACAGAGACCAATGGAACCGATTAGGGAACCCAGATATAAATCCACACAATTACAACCAACTCATCCTCAACAAAAGGTGCAGGAATATACAATGGGAAAAGGACACTCTTTTCAATAAATGGTGCTGGGGAAACCGTACAGCCATCAGCACAAGAATGAAACTAAACCCCTACCTCTCACCATATACAAAAATCAAGTGAAAATGAAAGGTTTAAGTTTAAGATTGGAAACTCTGAAACTATTATTAAAAAGGCATTGAGGAAATGAACTAGGACATTGGTCTTATCAAATATATTTTGTGTAAGACCTCAAAAGCACAGTTGACAAAAGTAAAAATCGAAAAAAAAATGGGACTATATTAAACTGAAAAGCTCTGTATAGCAAGGGAAACAAAAAAGTGAAGAGACTACTCACAGAATGGGAGAAAGTGTTTGCAAACTACCCATCTGACAAAGGATTAATAACCAGAAAGTATAGAAGGAGCTCAAACAACTCTCTCTCTCTCTTCTCTCTCTCTATAGAGAGAATGACACACATACATATATATGTGTATATACGTATATACACATACATATATATGTGAAAAAATGCCCAACATCACTAATCAGAGAAATGCACATTAAAACCACAATGAGATATCATCTCACACCAGTTAAAATGTCTTTTATTAAAAAGTCAGGGAATAACAAACGCTGGTGAAGATGTGGAGAAAGAGAAGCCTTCATTCACTGTTGGTAGAAATGTAAATCAGTACACCACTATGGAAAACAGTGCGGAGGTTCCTCAAAATCCTAAAACTAGGAGTACTATATGATTCAGTGATTCCACTGCTGAGTATATATCCAAAAGAAAGGAAAGCAATATATCGAAAAGATATCTACATTCCCATGTTTATTGCAGCCCTATTTGCATTAGGCCAAATGTGGAATCAACCTAAATGTCCATCAGTGGATGAATGGGTAAAGAAAATGGAGTATATAGATACAATAGAATATTATTCAGCCATAAAAGAGAATAAAATCTCGTCATCTGTACCAACATGGATGGAACTGGAGGTCATTATGTTAAATAAAATAAACCGGCTACATAAGACAAATATTGCTTGTTCCCACTGACATGTGAAAGCTAAAATGGTGGATCTCATGAAGATAAAGAGTAAATTGGTGGTTACCAGAGGCCAAGAAAGGGAGTGTGGAGGGGGGATAAAGAAAAGTTCATTAATGGGTACAAATATACAGTTAGATTCAATAAATAATACCATGTTTGACGTATCAGTGGGGTGACTATAGCTAATAGTAATCTGTTGCACATTTTCAAATAACTAGAGGAGAATAATTCATGTTTCTAGAATAAAGAAAAGATAAATATTTAAGGTGATGGATATCACCAATTACTCTAGATTTGATTTTTACAAATTATGTGAATGTATCAAATTATCACATGTACTCCCCAAATTTGCATACGTATTATGTATTAATACAAATACATTATAAAAATATGAAAGCTGATAGTAGCAGAACAGAAGGTACATATGGAAGTTAGAGATGAAGAAATGCAAAAATTAAGAGACATGAAGGACAGAATGAAAAGTCCAATACTTGTCTGATAGTAATTCTAAAAGAAGAGAATAATGATAATTCATTGACAATAAATAAAGATGGAGAACTGTTTGATGAAAGTCATGAATTCTTAGATCGAAGAAGTATAACAAGTCCTAAGCCAGATGAACAAAAATATACCCTCTCCTAAACAAATTATGTTGAATCTGAAAAAAAAAAAAAAACCTCAAGACAAAGATAATATCCTAAATATAAGCAGAAGGGAGAAAAACAGAATATCTGCAAACAATTAAACTCTGTGTATTTTAAAAACAATACATCCTCAAAGTCAATGAGATAAATTTGTCACTAGAAAATTATAACTAGAATTAAACTAGAATTCTAAACCAAAGTTAGAATATTTTTCAAAACAGAGGGTGAATTAAAAATAGAACTATAAAAAGTTTACATTTGTAAAACAATTAATAAAAATTGAACTTCAGCAAAAAGAAAATGGAACTAAGTCCCTGAGGGAGAAAAAACAAGTACAATAAAAAAGCAAAAGGAGGCAAAGAATTGGTAAAATATCATTGAAAATTAAAATAAATAGTAACCATTAAAGATAATAATGATCATAACAATAATTAGTTAATTAATTTTGATAAAATCAGTGGAAGATAGAGGAAAATATCTCATAACTAATCTCCTTATGTCCTATTAGAAGACAGGACAATACGTTTTTAAAATGTTTTAATTACATTTTGCTAAAACTGAATATTTGCTGATGTTTCCAATTCAAGAGCTTTCTCTTAAATTCTTCCTTTCCATTAACTTTCATATACATTTTGTGAATTTTAATTTAATGAGTATGACAATAAAACAATGTAAATTCCTTAAGCAGAAGAGGAAAAGTAGGGAAGCGTTGAATCTGGTTAATCTAAGAGATGCTTGAAAGAAGAAATAGGAAGAAAGAGGAACCCAAAAGAAAACATGACGACTAGAAAACAATAGCAATTTCCATTTATATTTGGTCTCTTTAAACTTATTTTTCATGCCCTCTAGGTTGAAGGTGAACCACTTGTTCAACCAAACAAGAAATGTAATGCAAAGGACTCATTTTACAAATCCTCTACACAAAAGTAAGCATTTTTCCCAATGGAATTTTGATTTTGGAATATATTTCTTTTTCCTTCGTGACACATTCTCTTTATGTCTACAATAATGGATCTTATAAGTGACCCAGAGAACATCAAACACAGACATTTACTTACACTGGTAGCTAAAATAAACATTCAAGGAAGAGTCTTAAGGCACATCTATGCTTGACAGAATAAAACCAAACAGAAAGTGAATAGTCATAGAGGGGAAGGGGTGTTAAGAGTACAGCATCCCAGAAAGCCAAGACAGAGAAAGCCTACGGGGGGGGAATTCATTAAGTTAGCCGACAAATACATTGAGTACCTATTATGAATCTACATCTTAGACTATGAGCTACGTCAGTGAGTAGGCAAGGATCTCTGCTCTCAGTAGCTCTCAGTATAAAGGTATAAATTGGTCTGTTCTCATGCTGCTAATAAAGACATACCTGAGACTGGGCAATTTATAAAGGAAAGAGGTTTAACTGACACAGTTCCACATGGCTGAGAAGGCATGGCAGAAGGTAAGGAGGAGCAAAGTCACATATTACATGGTGGCAGGAAGAAACTGTGCAGAGGAACTCCCATTTATGAAACCATTAGATCTTGTGAGACTTATTCACTACCATGAGAACCGTACACGGGAAACTGTCCCCATGATTCAATTATCTCCACCTGGCTCCACCCTAGATAGGTGAGGATTATTACAATTCAAGGTGAGATTTGGATAGAGACACAGCCAAACCATATCAAAAGGGAAACAGACAATAATAAACAAGCACACTAAGAAGGTAAATAGACCGTATCTTAGAAAGTGACAGATAAGTCTGAAAAAAGAAAGCGAAGGTAGAACAGGATGACAAAATCAGGAGTCCCACATGTACAGGGTAGCAAGCATCAGTAATAAGCAGGAGGTGTGGGAGGCCTTTCCAGATGCTGAAGGGTGTGCAGAAATTGGAAAGAGTTGAGAGAGCAGCCATGCAGAGACTTGGAGTGACTCTCTTCCCAGAAGAGGGAATAGAGAGCAAAAGCCACAGGTCAGAAGTGTGCTTAAGATGTTAAGGAAGAACAAAAGGCCAGGGGGTCTGGAGCAGGGTAACAGTAGGATAAGAGGAGGGAGTAGCAAAAGAATAGGTCAGAGAAGTGCTAGGAACCAGATCTTGTGGGACACTTTAAGCAATTGTAATAACCAGGACTGTCACTATGAGTGATGTGATGCTTTAGCAGAGAAGTGGCAAGATCAGACTTACATATCAAGGTAATAATCATGGTGGCTGCTGTGGTCAAGCAGATTTTGCAGGGGAGAGAAGATGGAACACCAGTTAGGGGGTTATTGTCATCTAGGACAGAGATAACGGTAACTTGCGGGAGAGCGCTGGCAGAAAAATTTGTAAACAATGGTTGAGCTGCAGATTTATTTAGAATGTAACGCCAACACAATTTTCTGATTGTGATGAATGTGGGAAAAGAGAGGAGTCAAAAATGAGTCTAAGGCTTTGGCCTGTGCAGCTGGGTGTACTGACACTGCCATTTCTTAACAAGGTGAAGGCAGTGGAAAAGTCAGTTTCACATATGTTGAATATGAAGATGTTCATTAGACATCCAAGTGGATAGGTCAAGTAGGCAGTGTGATGTATGGATTTGAAGTTTGAGGCGGAGGTCTGGGCTAGAGAAATAAACCTGGGTGCCGTGGCTTATAGAAAGGTATGTAAAGCCATGGTACTGAATGAGAACACTAAAAGAGAAGCGTAGACAGAGAGGCAAAGGGCACTGAGTCCTGGCATCTCCCTAGAAAAAAAAGAGTGGAAACCAGCAATCAAAACTGAGAAGGAGCAACCAGTAAGGTATGAGGAGGATGAAGAGGGCCTAGGTTCTGGAAGGCAGATTGAGGATGTGTTGAGGAAAGAGTAATGAACACCTATTCATATCATGCTAGGTGAAGTAGGATGAGGCCCGAGAATGGGTGATGGGACTGACGAGTGGATTCAGAGTTCAGCAGAGTGATAGACTGAAGGCCAAAACACATGGCATGACACAGAGAAATGGATGAAGAGGGAAAGAGAGACAGCAAACAGAATAAAGAAATGGCAATACCTGTGGACCTCAAAGTACTTCATGTCTGCCCACTCTTCTTAGTTTGCATATTTTGAACACTTCAGACAGGCTTCACATTTCAACTTCATTTTTTTTCATTCAGATTGAAAGTATACCCATGACCGAATATCGTATCATAAAACACATGTATGAATGCCTGCTATCCCAGGGGTGTTATGAAAACATTTAAAAACATGATATGAAGTTGGGTTTCAAAGTATTAGAACAATATGAAGAAAACACCTTGTTCATTGGCCGTCTTGAAATCCAACTCTAAGGCTCAAAACATACCTGCTTGCCGAACATGGGATTTTGGCATCCTCCATTCTCTTTCATCTCAATTGCTAAATGGCCCCTAAATTCTTCTCTGACTTTTGGGTTTATTTCCCATTGTATTCTTATCTTGATTTTTATTTTAAAAATCCTAGTGATCATCTCAGAAACAGTTAATATTTTGATTAAGGTCATGATACTTCACTCAAAATGGAAACGTTTTATTATAAAACAAAATATCAAATCATAGTATTAAGTAGTTTCTCTTTAAAAATATAAAAGTGCCCTTATGGAAAAATTTTATTGCCCTCATGGAAAATTCCATAAAATATTTATGAAATATATCAGAGGCTCAAACAGTAAGGTAACTTTCAAACTTTCATTGTACTCACAGATTAATTTCTTATATACAATGCTAGTCAGATACGTTAGGAAATATTTATGACTTTGCTATGATTTGAAATATCTTATTATATTTAGTAATTTTATGACACTAATTTTAAGATGAGTAAGTTCAAAATGTATTCACACGCAACAAAAACACTACGGACTTATCACTGATCTATTTAACTTTTCCGATATTATGTTCTTTAATTTTCACAGCATTCCTGTGCGGCACAGACAATTTTTGTATCTATCCTTGTTCACTCTTGTATCATAAACACCTAGCACAGAACTTGAAATATTGTCATCTCTGACCAAATGTGTGTTGAGGAAGTGAGGATCACTGGTAATTTTTTTTAAAATGACATTCACAGACAGTGGGATTTTTTGTAAGGATATGCCTTGCCCATAGAATGGAAAGGTCAACTTAAGCACTATGTGTGGATAGGGCAGGAGAAGTTCTGGGGATTCATCTATCTTGTCAGAATATAGGCTTTAGAGTGAGGGTTGTATGTTTTTCACTCAGGATCAAATTGGAATTGATTTCACTGTGTCTGTCATATATGTCTGTGAAAAAGAACAACTTTCGAAACTCCAAAGATTCCCATATTTGTGTGTACGTGTGTGTGTTTGTATGTGTGCGTGCGTGTGTATACAAAAACTGCATTTCATAGGATGGCTGAAACACTTCAGCCATGCTAAAAAACTTGTACAATTTGGCTACATTCGTGTGGAATAGTGGGAATATTGCTGACTCTTAGGAGATAGATGATCTGGACTTGAGTCCTGACTTTGACCATCAATAACTGATCTTAAGCAAGAAAAATCAGTTTTCTAAGCCAGAGTTTATTTGTAAATTAATGATATTCTCTGAAGGTCAAGTGAACACTTTTTGTAAACTGTAAGATGTGTATACATTTTCTGCTTCTGTGTGACAGACTGCAGAATTTGTTATCTGGCAATCCTGTAGGTCAGAAGTCTAGGCATGTCCCAACTGGGTTTACTATTTAGGGTTTCCTAAAGCTAGAATCAAGGTGTCAGCTGAGACTGAGTTCTCATCTTTCAAGATCATTCAGGTTGTTGACAGAATTCCGTTCATTGTGGCTTTAGGACTAATATTTGCTTTTCAAGGGCAAAGAATATGTGTTGCTGTTTTGTATCCCTTTTTAGGCCTGGCTTGCTTAGGTTAGTCCTATTCAGGATAATTCCACCTTTTCATTAACACAAATTCAACCGATTAGGGACCTTACCTACATATGCCAATCTCTTGGGGCATATAAAATCACATAACACAAGCGTGCTACCTCATCATACTCACTTGCTCTGCCCACTGTCCAGGGGAGGTGATTATATATTATATGAACACCAACGGGCAGGGATCTTTGGGGTCATCTTTAAATTCTTCTTATCATACCATAATATTATTATGAACATTACAAATTGAATATGTTTTTCATAAGATGTTCCTATTTAATAACTTCATAGAGCTTATGAAGATGTTCCTTGGGATAAAATGCTACCACGAAAACTTGATCCAGAAGAAACAACTTTGGAAAAAGCTGCTGACCCCATCTCACAATGTTTTACTCTGAAAAGATACGAAAGGGTGCCAGCAATAACTCAGGTTGGCACTCTTCTCTGAGCAATAATGTGTTTCTCATTGTTACTAAAATAAAAAGTCAAAATAATACTCATTTTATTGTTAAGAGTACATAAAGAATTTATGTAAGATAAGTAAATATGTGTATATACATATATATGGAGTTGAAATTTCCATAGTCATACAAGTTGATGACTGCAAATCCTTTGATATTTTCAATATTTAAAACTTTTATTATTCAAAGACTACCTCTTTCTCAAAAGTCATTTGCAATGACTGTGTTTATTTTTGAAATTGCAAGAGAATGAGTAAATAAGGAAGAAGACAGAAATAATCTTACCAGATAAGCTGTGCTGAGGATGGTTCTTGGCATAGGATCTAGAACTTAGCTCTGTACTTTTCACGGCAAAAAGAAAAGATCCATAGATTGCTATCTGATGTTATTATCTCTTATTATGTGACAAAACAAAGCATACCAACTTGTCAGTAGTGACACCCATTCTTTTCATTTCCGAGTATCAAGAAGAATTTATCACATGAATGATCAAATCTATACCACAGCCAGAGAACTTTTCCTAGTAAGTGAATCTGTTTGTGTTACTCCACTGATTAAACCCATCTTTTTATTAAAAAAAAAAAAAAATCCATACTCCTTGACATGACACAGACCCAATTCTCCATTATTTGCCCATGGCTCCCTCCTTAGCTTCATCCCTGCCCTGTTCTCTTCTTCTTACTGTTACATGTTATCACCCAAACATCACCCCACACTGTACTCTGTCCTATTTCTGCTGAGCTTCTCCCAAGTCCTCAAGGTCTGCGATGCTCTTTTCCAGGTTGTGTGCTTTGCAAAGAGTGTTCCATTGCCTTCATCACTCTCCCTATTTATGCCAGGTGAATCTCAAGAATTCTTCAGATTTCATCGTAGCCCTCACTTTTGACCTTCCAACACTGGGTTAGATGTCTCAGCTCTGTGCTTGCAAAGTAATTTCTACTTCCATTGATTCCCTTATCCTTTTGTGCCACTTTTTCCAGCATAGGATTCTGGTTAAGCCCTTGGGCTATTTCTCATAATGAAGTTTTTGAGTACATAAAATCCATAGGATTAAAAAGAAAATCAATTATATTGAAATACAGATATTAAGAGATATATATCTATATTAAGATAGGCCCCAAGAGGTCCATTGATGATAGGTTAAGAAGCCCATATTTTCTTGTGAAATTTATTCCTCTTTTACAGAGAAAAATGATAATAAAAGAGGGAAAACATGACTTTAATATAAAGACTCAAACCTGAGATTTTCACATAGAAAAAGTGAATTAAAAGAAAAATATGTCTAGGCACAGTAGCTCACGCCTGTAAATCCCACACTTTGGGAGGCCGAAGCGGGTGGATCACGAGGTCAGGAGATCAAGACCATCCTAGCCAACATGATAAAACCCTGTTTCTACTAAAAATACAAAACAAAAAAATATATATTAGTTGGGTGTGGTGGCACACGCCTGTGGTCCCAGCTACTCAGGATGCCGAAGTAGGAGAACTGCTTGAACCCGAGAGGTGGAGGTTGCAGTGAGTTGAGATGGGGCCACTGCACTCCAACCTGGTGACAGAGTGAGACTCCATCTAATATATATATATATATATCAAAAAATATATATAATATATATATAATTCTACCTTTTTATATATTTTTGAAATATATATACACATGTATTTTTGAAATATATATATTTCAAATATATATAATATATATACACATATTTTTGAAATTTATATATATTTTTTCAAAGCTCAGGATCTAGGCTGGCTTGGAAGTGGGAGACTGGCCTGGGTTTGCACAGGGTAGGCTACAGTAGATCCAAGTCAGAACACTAGCTAAGGATGAAAACTAAAATCAGACCTTTCACATGGGTTTCAATTTGAAACAGGTGGATAATGAGAGAGATTCCAGCTATGAGAAAACAAATTGAAATTGGAATTTCAATTTGAGCAGGTCAAAGACCATGAGTGGCTCCAGATCAAACCCATGAAGTGCTAGGGAAGCTTGGAGAGTGCATTTCCTAGAGAGCCTGGGACATGGCGATGATGTGGAATGTCAAGAGCATGGGAGCTTATCCACCAGAAATTATAAGGTGCTCATTAACTGTCATTTATTTGATTATTATTTTTAGGTGGTTGGTGACCTCTGGGACAGATTTCAAACCAGATCTTTCTTGGCACCAGTCAAACCAATTAATTTGTAAGTTTTATCTCCTAAAATTCTCACACTGGATTTCTCACTACCATGTATTATAATTAAGAAGCCGATGCTGTAGTCCATGAGTTAGATGGGGTGGGTGAGGGACATGTTCTCTGATAAAGAGCATCCCAGGAACCCCCTGACTCACATCCTTAGGGCTGGGAAGATGACCCGAATCCCAGGGCAGTTGCCCAGTGTGCCTGCTTCCTTTACTTTCTCTTCACCCTCCTTAACATTTAGAATATTGGAGGCACCACAACCATTTTGGAAACCTGAGTACAGTGGCTCACGCCGTAATCCGAACACTTTGGGAAGCCAAAGTGGTAGAATTACTTGAGCCCAGGGGTTAGAGACCACGCTAGGTGGTCTATAATTGAAATTGAGTTATAATTTCTCTTTTGTAGACATGGTGAGACATCATCTCTACAAAAAAATAATAATAATTAGCCAAGCGGGATGGTGGTGCACCTGTAGTCCCAGCTACTTGGGAGGCTGAGGCAGGAGGATCCCTTGTGCCCAGGAGTTCCAGGCAGCACTGAGCCATAACTGCAGCACTGCATTTCAGCCTGAGTGACAGAGCAAGATCCTACGTTAAAAAAATAAATAAATATGCTGGGCATGGTGTCTCACAACTGTAATCCCAGTACTTTGGTAGGCTGAGGCAGGCAGATCACCTGAGGTCAGTTCAAGACCAGCCTGGTGAAATCCCGTCTCTACTAAAAATATAAAAATAAGCTGGGCATGGCAGTGGGCGCTTATAATCCCAGCTTCTCGGGAGGCTGAGACAGGAGAATCGCTTGGACCCAGAAGGCAGAGGTTGCAGTAAGCTGAGATTGTACCACTGCACTCCAGCCTGGGTGACAAGTGAGACTCCATCTCAAAAAATAATAATAAAAAATAAATAATTAAAATAAAATAATATAAAATTGGAAGCACTTTACAAACAATTTGATATAAACAATTATAATGTCCCTAAAATCCATGGACTTTATATAAAATAGATCATAAATTATTTTCTATCAATTTTTGTATCATATGGTTACTTTGTTTTCTATTAATGTTAGAAACTATGGCTTTATTATGATTACTTCTTTACATGTAATTTTCATATTTAGTCTAAAAAAACTTGGTGTTTCTGCCTTTGAAAACATCACAATATTGTCTGTTCATTTTTGTTCTTAACACAACCCACAACCCAGGTTATCATCTTTGTTTTTATTTTGTATTCATTTTTGAATATTTTATATAAACAAAAATATATAAACAAAAATAAGATATAGTCTGTGTATCTGCTTCCCAACTTTAGAAATAAAATATTACTTACACAATGAAAAATTTCTATGTAATTTTTCCTAAGGACATCTATCTTCCTTGGGGAGCATGACTAGTATTCTGGATTTGACATTTCACATTTTCATGCATTCTTATAATTTTTAAAATCATACCACTATGGTTCCTAAAGATATTAACAAGATAATAAGATGATAATATCAAAAGATTTTTTAAAAACAAAGAAGCACAAGGAAAATTTGGGAGGTGTTGGATATGTCTGTTACCTCGATTGTGGGGATGGTATCATGGGTATTTGCATTATGTCCAAACTCATCAAATTGTACATGTTAAATATGTACACTTCTTTGTATATCAATTATGCTGCAATAAAGCTGTTTTTAAAAGATTAAAAAAAAACATATGTGTTATTGTTAACCAATATATGTAATTGTGTTCGTTTATAAACCCAGTATAAGTGGTATCATACATATATTTATGCAACTTTAGATTTTTGTTCAGTATTGTCTTTGCAAGATTCATACCTGTTGACATCTGTGTCTCTAGGAGTTCACTTTCATTGCTGTAGAGTCTTCCATTGAATAGATGTACTAAAAATTATTCATCCATTCTCATAATTATTTTCTGATTTTTATTATAGTTGGTACAATGTCCACATACCTTCACACACCTAAGTGTAAAAATATTTCTGAGTTTTGTATACTCATATTTATGTCTAGAATTGTTGTGTCATGTGGTGTGTACTTCTTTGCTTTTTAGATGTTGCTATGTTCTTCTCCAAATGAGTTTTACCAATGGAATCTCCCATTAGAAGTGCTTGGGTTCCCATTACTGTACATCATAGCCAGTGTTTAGAACTTTTAGATTAAAAAAAAAAATCGGGTCTATGAATATCAAATTGCACTTCATTATAATTTTAGTTTACATTTACCTGATTACTAACGATCATTTTTTGCAAGTTTATGACATGTTTGAATTTTCACATCTGTAACTTGCCTGCTCATATATTTTGTTCCTTTTGCTGTTGGGTTGTCTTTTACTTATTGATTGTCACAACTTTTCTGTTTAATATTCTGGGTAAAAATCCTTTCTCGGTACTATGTATCAAAGTAGCCCCATCTAGTCTGTGACTTTTCTATTTTAAGACTTTTCTTTCTATTTTTGCTTATCTGAAGTTTTGAATTTTAATGTAGCTAAATTCATCAATATTTTTCTTCAAGTTTTTTTTTTTTTGAATTTTTTAATGAGCATTTTCCTGCCTTGAAATAATAAAGATATCCTCCTTTAATACTTTTTATAACGTTTTTTCTAAAATATTCAAAGTTTTGTTTTTCACATTTATTATT
>NW_016107587.1:0-13062 GCF_001604975.1 Cebus imitator | reverse complement strand
TTACCCAGGCTGGGGTGCAATGGCGAGATCTCAGCTCACTGCAACCTCCACCTCCTGGGTTCAGGCAATTCTCCTGCCTCAGCCTCCTGAGTAGCTGGGATTACAGGCACGCGCCATCATGCCCAGCTGATTTTTTGTATTTGTAGTAGAGACGGGGTTTCACCATGTTGACCAGGATGGTCTCGAACTCTTGACCTCGTGATCCACCCGCCTCGGCCTCCCAAAGTGCTGGGATTACAGGCTTGAGCCACCGCGCCCGGCCAACATTTATTATTTTTAAAGCATTTGATGTTTTCTTATGATAAGAGCCAGGGATTCATTTTCTCAGCGTAAGTAAGCAATTATGCTAGTTCCGTTTAATGAGAGGTTCTTACTAAATAGCTTAATAAGTGATTTGTAGCCTGTTGGTTAAAGCCTGTGAATGCTGAATCACAGCCAGCATTTTGCAAAAATGAAGTGGAATAGGAAATATAAAAGTGAATCACATGGAATTTATCTTTTATTTTTTTTTTTGTACTTTAGATTCTGGGGTACATGTGCAGATCATACAAGATTGATGCATAGGTACATTCATGGCAAGGTGGTTTGAGGTGGTTTGCTGCCTCCATCCCCCCATCACCTATACCTGAAATTTTTCCCTACCTTATCCCTACCCACCTTCCCTCCCACTATCCCTCCCTTAGCCGCCCCCCATTGGACCCTGGTGTCTGATGCTCTCGTCTCTTTGTTCATGTGTTCTTATTGTTCAACAGCCGCCTATGAACAAGAATGTGTGGTGTTTGATTTTCTGTTCTTGTGTCAGTTTGCTGAGAATGATGGTTTCTAGGTTCATCCATGTCCTTAAAAAAGACGTGAACTCATCACTTTTTATGGCTGCATAGTATTCCATGGTGTGTATGTGCCACATTTTCTTTGTCCAGTCTATCACTGATAGGCATTTGGGTTGGTTCCAGGTCTTTGCTGTTGTAAACAGTGCCATGATGAACATGCATGTGCATGTGTCTTTATAACACAACGATTTATAGTCCTTTGGGTATATACCCAGTAATGGGATTGCTGGGTCAAATGGTATTTCTACTTCTAGGTCCTTGAGGAATTGCCACACTGTCTTCCACATGATTGAACTAATTTACACTCCCACCAACAGTGTAAAAGTGTTCCTATTTCTCCACATTCTCTCCAGGATCTGTTGTCTCCAGATTTTTTAATGACCGCCATTCTAACTGGTGTGAGATGATAGCTCAATGTGGTTTTGATTTGCACTTCTCTAATGATCAGTGATGGTGAGCATTTTTACAGTCAGCATTTTGCAAAAATGAAGTAGAATAAGAAATATAAAAGTGAATCACATGGAATTTTTAAATGGAACTATGTAGTTTTCAACAACTACTGTGGGCAGTTATGAAGGATAGTGTGATACAGACAGACAGCACATACAAAAAACACATGCTGTTCCAGAAAAAAATTAGTGAGTCCATCTTTTGTTCCCTGGAATTTTATCTGATTTTCTGCTTTTATGATGATCAATTTGATCATCGCCTCAGTGGACTGGTTCATCTTGTACATTTAACTTTATATTTACCTCATCTAAATTAAATTTAAAGTAAAATGCAGGAGATATTTGTCCACAGCAAAATTATGGGAAGTCTTTTATCTAAATTTTAATTATTGAAAATCAATATAAAAGATACCATTTTTAAAAACTTTAACAATTTCACCACTTCAATAAAAGTAGTATAAAGTGACCTTTAAAGGGAATGTTTTGCTTATTGGTAGAAAAAAGAAAGAAATGGAAATACACAATGCTGTATTCAAGTCTGACTGCTAGATCTAGAAACGCAAATAGTGACAATACAGAGAAGAATATGGAGTCTTATCAGAAAACTACCATTTTATTGAACCGTATCTAAAAATGATATATAAGATTTTTGATAAAAAATATTTAAAGTATGTTTTGTCAAATGTGTAAAATACCCCACTCTAGACTCCAATGTGAAAAAGTGAATGGTAATCATTTAAATAAAAGATTGAAATATTTAAAAATTTAAGATTATTGTTTATATAGCAAGCTGAAACTGTTGATAATCCCATTCAAATATCTTTTTAAAAATATACATGTTTTGTACTAATTTTTAACATGTGAATGTCGGTTCTAAAACTGTACTGGTATTTTTAATTTACATATCGTGTAAAATGGCAAAGAGCTCACTGAGATGATAATTTCTTTATTCCAGTTTACATAGATCCACTTAATTTGTTAGTTATAAGTCAGCTGGCAAATGAAAATCTGTGTGTTAGCACTGCCACCACCTCAGAATTCCTCAGCATACTATTCACAGTGAAAGCCTCCTTTGAGTAAATGTTCCCTCCAACAGCCCAAAAACCTGTATGTGAACATTTGCAACAGCTTTATTTATAATCTCCAAAACCTAGAAACAACCAAGATGTCCTTCAGCAAATAAACCGATAACATACTAGAGTATGTCCATGCAGTGGAATGCTACTCAGCAATGAAAAAGAACACATGCAACACACAACAATAAATATGAATCTGAAACACATTTGAAAGCAATCAGACCCAAAAGTTTACTTATTATATGGTTCAATTTATTTGACACCTGGAGAAAACAAACTACATCCTTAAATAGTCTCTGTTTAAAATTATAAACCTTTAAAGGACAATTCCTATGAGATATCTCTGAAGGCTTTTAACTAGAGAAACACTGTAATAGTTTGAAGTTTATTAACTTAATATAAATAACCCAATTGCCTATATCTTCTCTTTTTTGAAGTGTGAGTTCAAGTTCTCGAAGTAAATATGTTCCTCTCTATACGTAAGTAATTGGTTTCTCAGTTTTGTAAAAAAATATTAGATTTACATTTTGGTTGTTGTTGCTTTCAGCTCACTCATGTTGTAATTCACTTTTTAAGACAGCTTATGTGTTGTGACAGATTTCTCATGTTTATCTGGCACACAGTGCCTGTTTACTGTCAGCAGTTCTATCTAAGGTTTGATTTTGATAAAAGAAAGAAAGAGAGGGAGGGAGGAAGGGAGGGAGGGAGGATGGAAGGAAGGAGGGAAGGAAGGAAGGAAGGAAGGAGGGAAGGAAGGAAGGAAGGAGGGAAGGAAGGAAGGAAGGAAGGAAGGAAGGAAGGAAGGAAGGAAGGAAGGAAACAGAGAAAGAAGGGGTGGTACTTTTCTGTTTTCCCAAATAGGTTACTTTTTGAAATAAAATATCTTAGATGCTACTACTATTAGGTGTTATGAATCATAAAAACAGTTATAATTGAAAAAGGGATGAGGCGCTCATTAACATTGAAGTCTAGGAAATGTCACCTCTTATTTTCTACGTTTAATGCTGGCTTTCCATGGCTGGCAAAAAAAGTATATTATCTGCCACTTGGGGTCTTCTCCTGGTTTTTAGATGGAAGAAGAACCTTGAAACAAAGTAGATCCAAGAACATGAAGGAGGGATCTGGACCTTTAGTCCTTGCTCACCCCCTCCCATTACTCAGCCTTTTCTCCTCTGCCATTGAGTAGTGTTTCTACCAGTGGCCCCAGAAGTCCTCAAAGCCCTCTCTGATTGACAGCAACTCAGCCTCTCAACTTTCTCTCAGGCCCAAGGGCATGTGGCTAGTTGCCCAAGCTCCTGAGCACCTGTGAGGGTTTCCACCCACTAGGAGCCTTATTATCTCTGGCACACACCTGCCTCTGTCTTGCCCAGCCTCCAGCCAGTCTCTAACAAAGGAGTTGTGCCGGGGCTGCAGGAAGAGCTGCTTCTTTGCTCAGAAACACAAAACATCCCTTGCTCTCACTCTGGCTCCAACTTAAGACCAAGGAGCATGGCATCGCTGAAGAAGAGAAATTCATCTTTATATTTTTTAAGGAAAATTGTCCTATTACTATGCTTTACATTTGGCATTTTGAGCCTTTGATCTATTTTGGCAAATAAATTTCCCTTGGAAGTTAGAATACTGTTCAATAGTTCCTTATGTGCTTCTTATAAAGAACGTATGTCTTCTTTCCTTTCCACTCCAACAGTGGTCATGTGCAGTCTGCAAATGCTGATGATGTTGACAACCCCTTGGGAGACCTCTTATCCCTAGCCAAGCCGCGGTGCTCTAAGCCTCTGTATACAAACACAAGTTGGTGAGTTCCATTCATGATTATTTCCCTTATTTCATTATTAAGGATGAAACATGGTGATGGACTTTACTATAAATGAAGGAGTTTAAATGTGGCTTTTTATTGAACATAGCTGAAGAAGAAAGACACCTGCTTCCTAAAAGAAATATAGTTTGTCACAAAGGAGATTTTGAGGATTGAATCCCTTGGGGTCCTTGAGCAGGTCGCTTTGTTTCTGTGACCTCAGTTTCCTCATCTGAAACTTGTGAGGAAAAAAAAGCCACCAAGGCGAGGTGATCGTGGGGGGCTCAATAACGTTTGCAAAGTATCTGAGACACAGCTGATAACTAATAGAGGGATCACTTTTACACGTAGGAACTTGAAGCCTCATGTGCTATGCTTGGTCCTGAGGAAGGAGTCAGTGGGCTGGATTCTTCCATACATTCTGCAAGGAAATCATTGCTATTACACATAATAATTCTAGCAATCTAAAAAAAAGAATATAGGAAGAAAGCCAATTTAAAATATTCCTCAGGCACCACAATTTAGGATTGTTTCTTCTTTGACAAGTATATCTAAATTTTGAAATGTTTTATGAAACATTCTTGCTAAAGAATCAAAACATATTCTTTTGGGTCATTCTTCAAAAATAGTGAAGAACACTATGGCAGCATTTTTTAAAAAACTTGATGTCAAAATGAACCGCTTAACTTCAATACATTCTGGCGTATAGCATTCCTACCTCATTTAACTTCTGTTTTTAAGCAAATGAAATTTTGAGCAAATCATGTAAAAGAATTGAAGACATTAACTGTGCTTATCTGATTTGGGCACTAGAGGGCCTCCAAGGTTGCAAAGTTTCTCCTTTTGATTAGTTTTCAATTTTTAACGGAATCTTAACCTGCTAACACAAAGAAATGTTTTTCATTTTTATGTATAAAATATTTACAGATGCAAAAAGATATAATAATGTCATATATAACATATCAAATAACATAAGTAAACACCTGTGTATCCCCTACCTGGTAACTTACAGAAACTTACTCATATCTTCAACCACAGGTGTGGCCCCAATCTCATTGTCCATGCTTCTGCCTCCCCAGCTCAGAAGTTATCCGCATTAGACATGCTTCTCTTTTGTTTTTCTTTCTAGTTTTGGTACACACATAGGAATCTCTAAACAAATTATTATGTAGTTTCCACAGTACTGCCTGAGCTAAAAAGCCAAGCACAGGAGAATACAAACAATATGATATCATTTGCACATGAGCACGAGCTTACTTTGTGTCAAGTAAGGACTAGAGTGTGCCATCCTATTCAAACACAAATATGTCTCCTGAATTTTTTCATCTTGAAGTTTCTTGAAGAGAAATGTCTTTATGATACCATCTTTAGGATTTTTTTTTTTACTGATGGGTGGCATTTAATCATGGCTGGCAAGCCCTGCTATACCCCTGTCTTTTCAATGAAAGTATTTATTTATTTATTTCAAGACAGATCTCACTCTTTCACCCAGGCTGAAGTGCAGTGGCATGATCTCAGCTCACTTCAACCTCTGCTCCCGGGTTCAAGCGATTCTCCTGCCTCAGCCTCCTGAGTAGCTGGGATTACAGTTGCACACCACCATGCCTGGCTATTTTCTTTTTTTTCTGTATTTTTAGCAGAGACAGCATTTCACCATGTTGGCCAGGCTGGTCTCCAATCCTGACCTTAAGTGATCCGCCTGCCTTGACCTTCCAAAGTGCTGGGATTACAGGCATGAGCCACCATACCCAGCCCAAAAGCCATATTTCAGGCAAGGGTCAAGGCCACTTACTTTCTAGTTCAAGTGGTTCCATCATTGGAATCACCAATTTTCCTACAGGACCAAAGTTTTACAAATTTCCTTCAACAGTTGATTTTGTTTTCTGGGGTTACTAAGTCATCTGACACGCCCTGTGTTTTTTATATTGGTAGTGATCGTGCTAATAGCTTTAAAATAGTCGTTTTTATTTATTTATTTATTGTTGTTGTTTTTGTTTTTGAGACAGAGTCTTGCTTTCCTGCCCAGGCTGGAGCGCAGTGGCATGATCTCAGCCCATTGCAACCTCCAGCTCCCTTGTTCAAGGAATTCCCCTGCCTCACCCTCCTGGGTAGCTGGGATTACAGGTGCACACCAACCTGCCCGGCTAATTTTTTTTTGTATTTTTAGCAGAGACGGAGTTTCATCATGTTGGCCAGACTGGTCTCGAACTCTTGGCCTCATGGTCTGCCCACCCCAGCCTCCCAAAGTGCTGGGATTACATGCATGATAATTCAGATATTTTTAAAGTGTGGAAAGTAAAATAGCTCTTTCATTTTCAATCCCAACATTAAAAGTTTGATTTCTTTTTAGACTCTTCCCCTCATGCATTTGTGTGCAACATATATGTACAAGTGTATTGTGTGTACATGCATAGGGGGAATGTGTATGTGTAAGTCAGATTGAAATGTGCACTAGATATTTTTTCATATTGAAATCTTTTTAATGGCTGCATGTATCCCACCAAGCCTATAACAAGTTTATATAGCCCAAGTCCTGACTATTTTTCTTGTAAACAGTATAACAAAGGCAGCCTCTACTTGTATATTTGTGCACTTATCCATGCATTCTTGTAGAATTCATCACTAAAAATGAAATTGTTGCATCAGGTTTCTTGTTAAACTAAAACTATTTTCTGATTTGGTAGGCATGGCCAGTTATTAAATCGCATTTAGAGCTCAGGAACTCAAAATATTAATGCGGTATCTACTGAAGTTCCTAACTTATAACTTGAGACTAGTTTAGGAAATAGAAAGAATCCAAAATAGTCATTGGGTTCAGCAAAAATTATTGAAGCTCAGTGTAGCTAAGCAATTTTGTTTGTTTCTTCCATAAACATGTACTATTGACTGAATCTGGGTATTACTCAGGAATTTTTTAAAAATGATACAAATTCATCCCCACTTACAATCTGTGTCAAGCAGAAAGTGGTAAGACTGAGATAAGAATCCTGTTTTTACAGGCCGGGCTCAGTGGCTAACACCTGTAATCCCAGCACTTTAGGAAGCTGAGGCAGGTGGATCACCTGAGGTCAGAAGTTCAAGATCAGCCTGCCAACATGATGAATCCCCATCTCTACTAAAAAATAAGCTAGGTGTGGTAGCAAGCACCTATAATCCCAGCTACTCAGGAGAATGGCTTGAGCCTGGGAGGTGAAGTTTGCAGTGAGCCAAAATGACGCCACTGCACTCCAGCCTGGGGGACAGAGTGAGACTCTGTCTCAAAAAAAAAAAAAAAAAAAAAAAATCCTGTTTTTTCAAATCTGATCTTTTGCCCTCTTTAATATAAGGTCCATATTCTTTTCAAGGGCGCAGAAGCAAGTTTGAAGAGATGCTCAGTCCCTTTTAGTAACCATTTTACAGTCCCATATAGTTTCAGTGCTTTGCAGACATGAGTCATCAGCATAAGGCACATAATAATTTAATGATCTGTAATGGCAGATCTGTGTCCCTTCATAAGGATATGGAATGAGGTGTTGGGGTGCTTTTTCTTTTGTAACAGACTCTGTTGGATACACACACACACACACACACACACACACACACACACACACACACATCTTATATATGGGAGGGAGCTCTGGGATCTAACATATATGCATCTCACTCTTGTATTTCTGAAGAATACACAGGCTCAGACCAAGTGAGGTGCAGGTGCAGCTAAGAGAGCAGCACAGCCCATGCCTTCTGATCCCAAACCCAGCACTTGCAGTCACCGTTTGCTTGTTTTTCCAAACGAGACAGCGGCCTCTGAGATACCATCCTCCACTAAGTTATAATCTTTTATCTCAGGACGTTACACGGTTTCATATTTACTGTGCTTTTTGACCTCAATGATTTCTCTGAGGAAGCATTTGCAAATAAACAGGAATTGTCCAACACGGACCACCAGGCAGCCCTGACAAATGTCTCCCATTGAAATGGGGAGCTCTTACTGCTGATACTGAGAGATGAGGTCATTAAAAAAAAGGGAAAAAAAGAAATAAGAAATCAGGGGCTTCTCTGTCAGTCACTGGATGTGTTGCAGCTTAAAAAAAAATCTTACCACAGCCCAGGTTAAAGAATAACTCTATGAATAGTAGTTCCTTAGATCAGCCCAACACTTCTGCCTTTTCAGACTACTTTCACAAACTCCCTCATTTGTTTTTCAAATAGTGTGATGAGGCCAGAAATGAAGGAGCAAGTTCTATCCCCATTTTGCAGATGAGGAGACTGAAGCCAGAGGAAATGACATAAAGAGCCAAGATAACTCATTTCATAAATGGTAAAAAGAACAGAGAACTGGCCTCCTAATCCCTAGGGCAAGCTCTTGCCTTAACTCACATTCAACGTGTCTTCTTCCTCTGGCAAATGACAGGTTTTTGGAGCTCCAGCCTCAGCTATAATACAAAAGCTGTGAGTTATACTCTTTCTACATTCCCTTCTAAATGAAAGAATTGAAGAGTCCAAAAACACAGGAGGGAAAAATATATCCACTAGATGAAGAGAAAAATCAATAAACCTGTCATTCTTAAAAGTGATTTTGTGTCCACGACAAGATCTTATGATATTCAGAAAAATGCAATTGAATGACCAAAGTCCATTGCAAAATGATTCCAGTTTTCTTTACGACAATAAAATCAGACCAACCCCAACTCACAATGGACTCCTTTCTTTTCCTCTCCAGCCTCATCCCCCTCACAGTTCTCTGCAGTCCCTCCCTTCTCTCAACCCTCTGAGCCAACCCTCCTTAACATCTAAGACTAGACTTTACTGCTCTTTCTCCCTATCCCACTTCCTGCTTCCCTTGCCCACCCTGTCTCCCATCCACCAACCTGCTGCTCCTCTCACGTGGGTCTGCACCTGCTGCATGCTGGGCACTGTGCCAGGCCTTTGCTTGCATCACATCGTCCACCGCACCTTCCAAGTGCGTGCAGCTGCCCTGAATCATGGCCGATTATAAGTAAGCATGGCTCAGAAAGTTTCAGTTGAGGTCTATGTTCTCATAGCTGGTCAGGGCGGCCCTGGAATTAAATGTGTCTGTCTCACACCCCCCTCTCTTATGTTGCATCTGTGGTCTTTGTCCACTTGGGATCTTTAAACCTTTAAATGTGCATTTTTAAAATTAAAAGTATTAGTGTGAAAGCTGTCAGGAGCTAAGCCTGCTTGATGTCTGCCTAGATCTGTACCTGATATAGAATGGCTCTAAATAAGACTGTCACATTTATTTGAACCTGCACTTACACCCCACCATGTATAAATGCAGCCCTCTGTGAGCTAACAAGGCTTTCCTGGCTGGGCTGGAAGTAATGCCAATGGTCCTTTCCATTCAGTTCAATGGCACTGAGGTCCGCTTCTGCCACTTGCCAGCCTGGTTGGTGCTGGCTGTGTTACTTAGACTTTCTCTGCCTCAGTTTCTCCATCTATAAAATTGGCATGATCATAGGACCTATGACACAAGGTTATTGTGAGAATTGAATAGTCAACTTACATAAGGCATTTAAAGGGGTGCCTGGAATACAGAACCCACTCAATGACTGTTAGTCGTGTTTACAGTGTAGAGTGAGAATTTGTATGCATGCCTAAATTTTATGCACATATATACTACATATATTCTACATATAACATGGTTTTCTCTGCATTTTTCTTATCTCATATTTAGCTTATAATTATATACCATCTGTGCTCCCTTCTTCTGAGTTACTAAACTTCTTGATTTTCTTAAATTACTTAATTTCTATTTTATCATGCTTTGTTGAGAACCAATTTGTTGTAAACTTGGGCAATACTATATTCAAATTTATCAACTAGTGAACAAAATCCTGGCTTATTTGGAACTAGGGAGTACAAAATAAAGTGTTTAAAGGACTAGAAGCTGTGGGCAAAGGCAAAAGTGAAGACTTCTTATTTTTAAGTGGGTCTCTGCTTCTCTCTGCTTTCCTCAAATGGAGAGTGGAATTCTTTGAACATGCAACTAATCTGGAAATCCGTTTCCCAGCTTGTATGTTTCAGTATCTTTAATAGCTTTGTTCCCTCCACCTGAAAAATAGTATCTCCTATCAGCAGCAGTTTAAAGTGTCCCCAGAGAGTATTCTCCTCGTAATATAAGGTCAGTGTGTTGCACTTAAGATGGCAAAATTCCCCTTGTTATGGCCCTGTATGCAAGGGTTTAAATGGAATAGATTTAGAAGCAGTGTGGGTGAGGACTTTCGTTTTCAAATATTTAGCCGTTTATTACGCAACCGAATTCATTCTCAAGCCTGAGCAGCCAATCAGTCTCCTCTTTCATAATATGTTATTATTAAATATGATGTAATATAATAGCATTAAGACAATGTAACATATGATACCATTTAGCATCAATAACCTGCATGCCACAGAGGCACAGTGGCTGTGCGGTGTTTTTTTATCAAGCCCTTTGTGTGATTGACAGATGGCCTGCGTCCATCCCTCTGACTTCTTAACTGCTCTGATGGGAGGATATGACTTTAGAGGCATTTTAATTCTGCAGGTGTTTCAAAGGCAGTGGAAAAAACCTTTCACACAGATGGAGGGGATTTCCTTTGTAACATGCATGGAAGCTTTAATGAATGTTTGGGGGAGAGATACACATGCATGAATAACCTTGCCTCACTCTGGGTTACCTCTCTAACTTACAGCTGCCCTTTTCCAACAAAATTCCAAGAAATTCTGCACGGCACTGCCTAGAATTTGGCAGCCTCCGTTCATTCACGTAGGTCCTCCAGCAGGCTTGACAGTATGGCTCTAAAACAGAGGCTCCTGAACTCAGCAGCACAGGAGAATCATCTGGAGAGCTATTGAAAGCCCCAGTGCTCAGGCCACACCACTTATTAGTTACATTTAAATGTGGGGGTGTGAGCCAGGCATTGGTACCGTTAAAGATGCCCCTGAGATGTCAGTGTGCAGCACCACTGGGAACCTCTGTCTTAGCACCTTTTCAGCTGTCTGTACTAGATAAACTTTGCAATCTCCGTGTACATGACCCTTATTTTGTAAATGTTTCATTTCTTTAAATTAGTGTATTTCAGCTGAAATTAGTTTAGCATCTATAAAGTGCTAACAATTTGCTAGCTGCTTTCACATTCATTTAATTCCTCTACTCCCCAGAGTGCCCCTAAGAAGCTGTGTTGTTGTCTTCATACTGCAGTTGACTGAACTGAAGCCCAGACCGCTTTCTTCACTGGAGGAAAACCTCACAGCTGCTTAAGGGGCAGAGTCAGACAGGCCACAGAAGCCTGCTTCTCAATGCAGTGTGGGCTTCCCCACTATTCAGCTGCTTTATTTTCCTAGTCTCAGAAAATCTGTTATTTTGTCCTGTCTATTCTGGTGTTGCCCTGGGTGTAATTTGCCTTCACTTTGTTAGTCTCTGGGTGTCCTTGATTATATCACCTGCAAGCCAATAAGTCATCACCAACAGAGTCATAAATTACACGGCTGGAAGAGAATTAGGAGATTTATTAGTGCAATTCCCTACCTGATACATATTTTCCCCCTAATATTCTGATATTCGCACATAATCAAGGTGGGAAAGACAACAAGAAATGGCAAGTGAATCCTTCTGATTGTTTCCACGTCTCTGTCACCCAAGTCCTTCTGGTTGGTATCATTACCCGTGGTCAGGCTGAGGTTAGAAGGCTCCAAAAGACTGTGTCCAGTCCAGACCCCAGAGATGATATGGGGAGCCAGGGTCTGAGTCTTCCTCCTCCCAACCCCTAAGCACATACCCCTTTCACTAACCTCTCTTCTACCTGCCATGTCATCTAATACTTTCAGGAGCAACTCCTATAAGCTCCAAATTTTGAAAATTACTCCTAAGATAAGTGGTTCCTGGAGAAGGCTTTGTTTGGCTTACTGGTTATGTGGGAAGGTCATGGATATCACCAAGACAGCCACTGAAGAACCATTTCTCCACTGTCCACAGAGGTTTGCTTGTTGCTACCGTGTTGCATTTTGTCTGGGCCCCAATTTTAAGTGGGGAACCATGCCACAGGGATGTCCTCCTCTCAGAGAAAGGTGGCAAGGATGGCAAGTGAAAGCCAATGAGATGAGTGACATGTGCAGGTTGCCCACTGGCCCTTTCCTCACCAGGGCAAGTTCATGATGGTGGCCTTTCTCATTTCTCTTGGAAGTCAGCACAGTGAGCTGAGGCTGTGGCATTGGTACAAGTTTGCAAAGATGGCAAGCTATAAGAGCCTCATGATCTGCAAGTAGTGTATTCTTGGACTTTGAAATACAATTTAAATCTTATTTTCCTCAACTCCTTGCAGTTAAGGCGAGATGTGGTAAGCAGCACACAGGATGAAGCTTCACACTGGGCCTGTCCCATAAGCCAGCCTTACCCGCCTCCTAGGAAATAATCTGTGTAAACCGCTTTGTGTGCTGTCATGGCAAGAATATTGATTATTCTTCACATTCTTTCCTCTGAACTACCTACTTAAACCTTTCTCTTGAATGCTCGTGTGCCTTTTCTAGAGAGAGAGGGCTTTATACACACTGAAGAACGAATTCTTCATTCCTTTTATCTCCCACTGTCCCTGGTGGAGAAAAGAACAGGGAAGCAGAAGAGTCAGTGGAATTTGACTAAACAAACTGCTGTGGAATTAATGATGGTGTACATTTGTTTTCAATGTGCAATTTTAGGAAATCATCCGAAATCTGTAATACAGTACATTAATGGTGATAAGAAAGACATTTGATAACGTAACACCTCTATAATGTAACAGAAGATATTTATTCATATTATATTCATTAATATTAGAGTCCACATTACAGAGATATGTGTGCTGTTCTGGTAAGACCTGGTATCTTCCTTCATTGTGAAACAGAGCTCAGCAGTGAGTCATGTTTGTAAAAGACGTGGAAATTTAAAAAGGGAG
>NW_016107586.1:3099254-3105429 GCF_001604975.1 Cebus imitator | reverse complement strand
AAAAAAAAAGATACATGCTTCATATACTTTCAACAATTTGTATATTACCTCCAATTAATTACATAGTAAAAAAGTAGCTTAAAATGTATATTTATAAAAGTTGTTTGAGTTTTAAATATTAATAGAATATGGAATTCTTACTCTAATTTTTGTTATGAAGATTATGTTCAAGTACAAGGAAACACATACAAACACAAGCATATAAGTGACTATATAAAATAGTGAAGATTTTATTCTTGTCTGTAGAAGGCTGCCAAAGAAAGTCATTAATATTAAATTTGAAGCTACATAATACACAGATATATTGAAAATCGTTTCTCAACATCTGTTTTAGTAAGTAGTGATTATGAAATCTATTTTAACAAATTTCTCAGTTCAAATCAGAAAGCAATAGAGTTAATACATTCAAACATTGCTTTAAAATGTGAATAAATTGATATTGATGTGGAGCATGGCTTTTCATTAACCAATCATACTTCAATAATAAATGAGATATTTTGGTTTCTAAATGAAGAATAACTAAACCCAGCAACTTTTTCTGTGATGGTAACAAATAATAGAATATAATACCCAAAGACATGGTTCTCATTCATTTATACTTTCTATTATGTTTACATTCTTCTGTGATTTATTAAATACACAGACATTCATATATATATTCATACATACATATATACATGTATGTATGTCCATATATACACATATGTTATCACAAATAAATACATATAGATTCTAAATATTTATCCACACCCATACTCCCACACAGTGGCATTCCTATTCTCTTGTAAGAAGGACCACAGCATAGTCATCCAAATATTAGTTTGCCTTTAAATATATTCAATTGGGCTGTGTAGCTCAAGATGACAGAATGGAATAAAGAAAACTTTCTTCTCAAACTAAACTATCACGGATTATTTTTTACCCATGTCAATACTGCCTTACTATAAGCATGACCTTGGATATTTCACATGAATATATTTTTAGCCTTTTGCTCAATTCCCATTTTCCCTTATTTCTGTCTAATACCCAGAAAAAAACAGGCCTTATTCAACTAACACATGAACAATGCACTAGTCATTTTCAGAACAGCGGAATTTATTGCCCTTTTGAAGCAGGGTGAAAAGGGTATGTTGTCTATATAGTATCACTAGTGAAACTGCCATTTAAAAAAATAAAGGCAAATTCATACTACACCCGAGAGGATCTGTCCAAATATATGAAAGGTAGAACCTTAACACTGAAAATGCTTTCAAAGTCACAGGCCTGGTTTCAAAGTTTGAATTACTGTTGACTTTCCTTAGCATTTTCTGATAGCTAATTCTAAGGGGACTTGCATAGCTATTGCAACACATTTCTTAGGTTAGGTTTGAAGAGTGCCTTCTACTTATAGGTGGTTAAAAAAGAATTTCTGAAGACAGGTTTAGGAGAATGTTGCTCTCTAATTTCCTTCAATCTGACTTTTTATCTTGATATCTATCCATTTCCAATATATTCATCTTAAACCATTATGGAACTAAATATTCTGGATGATGGAGAAACAACTGGAATATGGGCTTGGAAAGAATATGATAAAGAGTTTTTTTCCGTTATTGCAAAACATATTATTTAGTGTGTTTTAAGCTAAAACAGGAGCTGTAAAACAAATGCAAAGAATAAATTAATTTCAATTACAACTACTAGTACAATATTTACGTTGTACTAACATCATTCCAAACTACCGTCTAAAATTTCTAATGTTTTTCAATGTGCAATCTCATAATTATGGATTATAAAAGATAAAACTGTCTATGAAATTAAATCAGATGTATACTCTTATTGATAGAGAGATGCTCAGTGAAAATACCACACTGAAATTAATTCCTGGCTGCAAGTAATTACACCTACAAAAACACACACACACACACACACACACACACATACACACACACACACACACAGACAGGCACGTGAAACAAAAGAGAGGACAAAATGACATAATAGCCATTGTTTACCTAAAATTTTTCTTGTTAAACAATAGCCATTATTTTAATAATTATTTAACATATTCTATTGGTCAATCACATATAGGGCATACAATAGAGAAATAAAGTAGCTTTCATGCCAATAGGAAAGTCAGAAAATAAACATGTACATAATAAGGAATAAATATAGATAAAATTGTAAGGCAATATTAGGATGCATAAAAGACTGGGAAAATTTCAGTATATAAAGCAAGCAGACCCACTCCTACATAATTTTTTCTATCCATATGACTTTCACACCTTTTAATAAACAACCTAGAACAATTCACTAGTATTACAGTATCTTTTTTTTTACTGGCACGACAAATTCTAATATTTCTGTTGACTGAGCCATCCCACCAACCAGAAGTCACGTAAATAAGATGTCCAGAATACATAAATTAAAAAACAAACAAACAAAGCAAGCAGTGCCTTTTCAGACATTTTTTGTTTTAAATCACAATTTGAGCAGAACAAAAATCAGCAAATTTGATCAAGATTAAAGTGAGCCTATGCATTTTTAAATTACTAAAATCAATTTATTCTAGATATGTTTAAAACATACATGTTTTAATATGATCATGGTAAAACACAAAGTTTTGCTTCTTTGCCTCAAAAAAGATGCTATGAAAAACAGTACAGTGTGTGTGTCTAGCTATATCTATTTATCTATATGTATGTATACATTTTATATTTACTCAACTGAATTTTAAGTTTTAAAGTACATTTTATTACTATTTAAATGTCCTATCATAAAGTATTACTTTATTTACAAGTTGAACTAATCCCACCCTCATTTGCTTCTTCTTTTTTTTTCAAGTTATACTTTAAGTTCTGGGATACATGTACAGAATGTGCAGGTTTGTTACATAGGTATACACATCCCATGATGGTTTGCTGCACCCATCAACCCGTCATCTACATTAGGTATTTCTTCTAATGCTGTCCCCTACCTCCCCACCTACTGTCATCCGTCCCCGGCCCCCCCCCCTCCCAACAGGCCCCAGTGTGTGATGTTCCCCTCCCCGTGTCCATGTGTTCTTATTGTTCAACTACCACTTATGAGTGAGAATATGTGGTGTCTGGATTTCTGTTCTTGTGTAAGCTTGCTGAGAAGGATGGTTTTCAGTTTCATCCATGTCCCTACAAAGGACTGTTCATTTTCTTCTTCAAAAGAAAGTTAATTAATTGCACTTTCTTAAAATTAGCATGAAAGTGCCATTTAGAAATAATGCCTCCTTCTTATATATATGTGACAAAGGAAACATTGCAAGTCTGGCCCATTTATATTTGGCTATGAAAGTTTGTAAATGTAAAAGAGTTACTGGATTATTTATTGCAGTGATAGAGAGAATAAAAGTCTGTACATGAGTGAATGTTTTATCTGCAAGCTTACATTCAAACCACGACTTGCAGAGGTGACTCTTGGCTGATATGGGCTTAAAGTATTATAACTACTACATGCTGAACAATGAGGGTCACCATGAAATCAAACATGACATGCAGTGATCAATGAGAAGCAAACAGATCACTGCAAACAGAGTTTACTTTATGCTTAAAGATGAGTTTATTCATGCATCCTTCTACTCCATCGGTGTGAATTATATATAGGTATATATATATATATATATATATATATATATATGAACAAATACATATATATACATATATATATAAATTCATACGCTAAAAATAATTATTTAATCTTATTGGCCAGAATTTTCTGCTTATTATTCATTTTTACAATATGATTTATCTTGTCACCTTCAAATAAAGATATGAACAGAGATACAGCAACAAGCATGCAAGTTCTGATTTTTAAAGAATATTATGGATATGATTCTCATCTCTGTCATTCGTAATTTATTAAGAATGTAGAATTCACTGGTACTTGTAGAATCCATTAATTTTCATGGGGCAATGTCTTACTTATTTGTTAATTAGACATCTGGCAGTATATATTGCCTGGAACAAGGTTAGAGACTTATAATTATCACAGAAAATGTCTCTAAGCAACTTGAAAACTGGCCATCACAAAACTCGTGAAAGAGAAATATAAAACTGTTACCCTTTTGCCCACAAGATAGTCTATTAGTTAGAATTATTTTAATAATAAGCCTACTGAATTGATGTGTTTGATTATTGGATCTGCCCAACTTCCATCTCTTCAGTTTAAAAGGCAGAGAGAAGCAGGATAGTGAAAGAAATTGACTCTGAATAAGTAGCTTTCAAAAGGAGTAGAAACAGAAGCATATGAATCACAATTTATAAACTCAACTGGGGGCATTTAATGTCAGGCAAAAAGACCCACACACCTTAATATTTCCTCAAAGTATTTTGGCAATTGAAGTTAGTTAAAATTTGTCAAAGTCTTCATTGAAGAAAATTTAATGACACAGTCAATTTTAAGAAGGCAGGATAATTTCCAATCTATTTTTAAAATATATGCATAATATTATTTAAATTCAAAGTTGCTTATAAAGACACAGTGATAAACTTTTACTAGTTAGGTTAAAACAACATAGACAGTACGAGAAAAAATATTGTAAAGCTAATGTAGAATAAAGTAAAATGCTTTACTGTTTCTATCATCTTACCAGAACTTTGGAAAGCAGCATGTACTCTGACTACAAAAAAATTATATTATTTAGTTTTTGCACAGAAATATCAAGGCCTAAAATATCTTGCATACCTAGATTTGACCCTGCTATAAAGAAGGTTCTAAATTTGTCTTGACCCTGCTATTATGAAGGTTCTAAATTTGACTAAATGTTATTTCATTCACTGTTTGAATGAATGAAAAACAAGAGACAAGTTTCAGGTAATGAATATGCATAACTGCTTTCACAAATGAAATTTCTAAATATAGAAGGATTTTGATACAAACCCTTAATAACTATGGCTATATTTTAAAGTTGAGCTGCCAAAATAAAGTAGAATAAGGAACCCTTCTTTATTTCTGTTATTTTCTGTACATTAATGACTGAAGTTTTAACAAAATTTCACCCATTTTAAAGGCAATATATGTCCAAAGCAATTTGGTTGATACTATTTTTACTCCTTTCTGCTTTTGCTATTATTGTTGTAGAATATTTGGATATGAATTGATTTTTCTACTAGAATTAAATATTGAATTTCAGCAAAAATATAATTTAAAAGTTGGTCTTTACAGGTGATCAGTAAATGTTCATTAAATAAAGGGATATTGGCAATCTTTTAAGTAGTATCACTTGTACTATTAAAAGCAAAGGTAGTAGAAAATTCAATTGGAGTTAAATTTCTTTTTGTACCATATTAGGAATGGTGGTCATCATAGCCATTATCATTGTCATCTTTCCTTCTCCTCCTCCCCTTCTCCTTCTCCTTCTTCTTCTCCTTCTTTTTCTTCTCTTTATTCCTCTTTTTCTTCTTCTCCTCCTCCTCTTTTTTCTCTCATCTTACTTCTTTCTTCTTTCTTCTCCTTCTCCTTCCTCTTGCAATTAGGGCAAAGGCCTATGTCTCAGTTGTGTATTCCAGGTAAAATAATAAATATACCTTATTTTAAATTTGGACTCATGTCTTCTAACAGTAGTTAGCAGTGGTTGGTAGCTAGGGTACTGATATGACATACTAGTGTAAAAACATACAATGTAATGTTTCTATTCATGGAATACAAAATCCACACCATAAAATATCTTCAAAATCACTACATATATCATAGATCTCTCAAATTGCTTTTAGTTATTTACAGTGACATACCAGGAGACTGTTCATACTTTTCTTACCACTTTTATTGTAATGGGAGAAAATTATCTGTCTTCACGTTATTTACCCACAGTCAATTATTAGTGATTATTTAATCCATCTTGAGTTAATCTTCATATATAGTTAGAGATAGGGGCCTAGTTTCATTCTTCTGCATATGGCTTGCCAGTTATTCCAGAACCATTTATTTATTAGAAGTCTTTTCCCCATTGCTTACTTTTGAAAAAATAAAATAAAATTATTGTAGACGTGCCGTCTTGTTTTTGAGTTTTTTTATTCTATTCTTTTTGCCTAGGTGTTTGTTTTTGTACCAGTACCATGTTCTTTGGTTACTGTGTCTTTACAGTATAGTTTGAATTTTAGTAACACAATACCTCTGGCTGCTTTTTTTTTTTTTTTTTTTTGGGGGGATGGGGTTTCACTATGTTGCT
>NW_016107586.1:3086359-3099239 GCF_001604975.1 Cebus imitator | reverse complement strand
TTTTTTTTTTTTTTTTTTTTTTTTTCTTTTTAGAATTGCTTTTGCTATTTGAGCTCCTTTTTGGTTCCATATAAATATTAGGATGGAATTTTTCTAGTTATATGAGAGATGATGTTGGTGTATTTTATAAGGATATTGAATGTTTACAATGCTTTGGGCAATATGGCCATTTTAATGATATTGATTCTTCCAAATCAGCTTGCAATGTTTTAAAATTTATTTGCATAGTCTATTATTTCTTTCAGCAGGGTTTTGTAGTTTTCCTTGTAGATAGCTGTCACCTCTTGGTTAGACATATTCTTAGGTATTCCATATTTTTCGTATGACTATTGTAAATAAAATTGTGCTCTTGATTTGGCTCTCAGCTAGAGTATTATTGGTGTATAGAAATGCTACTAATTTTTTACACTGATTTTATATCCTGAAACCTTAATGAGGCTTTTTATCATTTCCAAGAGCCTTTTGGTAGAGCTTAGGGTTTTCTAGATACAGAATCATGCCATCTGCAAAGAAAGATAGTTTGACCTTTTTTTTCTCCCATTTTTCTTTCTTTCTCATTGCTCTGGCTAAGACATCCAGTGTTGTACTGAATAGGAATGGTGAGAGTAGGCATTATGATCTTGTTCCAGTTCTCACAGAAAATAGTTCCAGTTTTTGCCTGTTCAGTGTAATATTGGTTGTGTATTTGTCATAGATTTCATTTATTATTTTTAGGTATGTCTCTCCAATGCATGTCCTGTTGAGGGTTTTTATAATGAAGGGATGCTGGATTTTATCAATTTTTTTTCTGCATTTGACATGATCATATGGTTTTGGCTTTGATTCTGTTTACATAGTGAATTACATTTATTGACACACATATGCTGAAACAAATCTCCATCCCAGGACTAAAGACTACTTGATCATGTTGAATTAACTTTTTGATGTGCTGCTTTATTTGTAATGTATGTATTTTATTAGTTTCAGTCACAGTATTTTTAAAATTTTCAGTTATTAAAATATGTCTAAATAGTAGCTAAAGGTTATCAGATGATTATTTTTATTGGAAATTTTGTTTCTCCTATTTTACACAGTATTAAGTTTAATGTAATAAAGAACTAGCTTGCCACAGTTATCACTACTTTTTCTTGAATCATCCCATAGTTGGTAAAGTTCAAGAATATTCAGTTATATTTGATAGCAATCTTTTATATTAGCTTTCTGGCCATTTGATAGTTTCACATCTTTCATGTATTTTTTCTCCCTTCATCTGTGATGTCGCTAATTATCATCATCCTCAAAATTTTGCACAGTTTTATACAATATGACTTGAAGTGTATTCTCTTAAAAATGAATGTTTATTATTTAACAAAAACTACGTTATTTTTGAAAATGGGTTTTCTTATTTGTTTTTTTTTCACAGGATCTTACTCTGTCATCAGGCTGGAGTACAGTGATATGATAAAGGCTCACTGCAGCCTTGACCATCTGGGTTCAAGCAATCCTGCATCCTCAGCCATCCAAGTATTTGGGACCACACGTGCCGCACTATACCCAGCTAATTGTTTATTTTTTGTAGAGATACCTATGTTGCCCAAGTTAGTTTCAAACTCCTGGTCTCAAGTCACCCTACCATCTCAGCCTTACAAAGTTCTAGGATTATAGGCATGTGCCGCTGTGTCTGGCCAAAAGATAGGTTTCAAAAATTTACATTTAGGAATAGTTAAACAAACTCCCTTTTGGGAGGGCTTCTACAAACTTTAATATAATATCCATTTTGAATTATTGATACAGATATGTAGCATAAACACTTGACCAGATAATAGATATATTCTACAGTATGGGCTGTGGACATGGGTATAAATTGAACTTTAATCAGTAGTTGGGTAATTGATATCCTACGCAAAGCAATCAATCATGATAATTTAATTTAGATTGTTCATAATTAGAACTAAGAGGGAGACAAAATTCAAGTGATTTAGACAGTAAACTGAAGAGAAAGCGAAGAGCATAGATTTTTGCCAATGATAATGAAGGCAAGACAGAGACTAGCTTGAGAAATGAGGCACATGGTAGAAACATTAAGAAAAATAGGAAAAATATGAGGGAGAAAACTTTTGGTAAGAGAAACTGAACCTTCAGATATGAACTTGTTTTTCACTGCTTGTAAGATATCTAAGAAAAAAAATAATTGAATGGGTCCAATGCTCAAGAGACTAATCTGAAAAGGCATACCCTATTTGGTTATAATTACATGAAAGTAACAATACCTTAGTAGTAGCCATGCTCATCAAAGGGAAAAAACAATTGGGTGAGAAGACAGGACTCATAGTCACTGGAGGGAATATAGAGAATGCATAGTGTATACTATATATATCACAATAATAAAACCCAGTTTCTGTGTTTGTGTGTGTTTCACAACCAGGAATAGTAGGAATAACCAGAAATTCAACTTGCTTAAAAGCAAATTTTAGGATTATTAGGATGTAGAATTTAAACTAGCTCTTTAAAAATAATTTTCAAGTTCTTCCTTTTGTCTCCAAAATTTAATCTTAATAGAAACTTGAAAATTTTATAAAATGTGGACCACTAATGCTACACTTTTATAAATTATTGTTTTTTGAAATTTTCAATGTTTTGTTATTTTAAAATATTTTAACTGAATAGTATGCTGTCTAACTATGGTATAGGTTCTTTCAGATCCAATCGTGGTGTTGCTACTCATTGGTTGTATCATATGGGAGCCCAGAATATTTAGAAAAATTATATGCATTATATGAAAGTTAAATATTTTATACTTGTTATGCATTTAAATGATAATAATCTTAATTTTATCCACAGACAGTTTAAGACATAGCTTTCATGAAATACAGGCAAAAAGCACAATAAAATTTTTGTTATAACCTGTTTCACATTTATGAAAAGGAAACTGAATTCTTAAATCTTTCCATGACCTCAAATTAGATATTATACTATGCCTAGGAGAAGGAAAGATAAAACAAAATTAAACAGTGAATTTTATCTGAAAGAACTACTAAAATAATTTGAAAGAGACTGTGATTTTAACCAGACAGTGTTTTTTTCATGTATATATTGTGTAATTTGCCTCAAATAAGTTTTCCTTTTTCTTAATTGGACTAAAAAGTGAAACCTTTTATAAACAAAAGCAGTTTACCTCTGCATTGAAAGAAATGCAGCTATGGATTCTCAGCAGGTATCTCAGTATGTTTCTGTAGAAGAAGCATTTTAAGAGACAGAAAGCATAGTCATGCAAATAAGATGAAACAGAAAACCTTGCTTGCCCCTGCTTATCCAGCTTTTACGCAACTATTACATTTTTCTTTTTTTCCCAAAATATTGTAGTTATGGATATGGTGATTGGGCTTAGTTAATCATAAACCATCTATGGAATGCCAAACATACAGTAAGAGTGAAAATTTGGTTTATCACATCAAACAGGTAAGTGCTTTTTTGATGTGTCCTTGCTATGGATTGAATATTTGTTCCCTATCAACAATATATTGAAATTGAATACCCAATGTGTCAGTATTGAGAAGTAATTGGATCATGAAGGCTCTCCTACCATGAATGGACAATTACATTCATGAATTAGTTAACTGAATTTATTAATTAGTTAATGGGTTAATAGGTACTTATGGGATGAGACCTGGTGGCTTTATATGCAGAAAGAGATACCTGAGCTAGCATGTTAGAATGAGAGCACTTTCAGCCCCTTTCTATGTGAAACCCTGAACTGTCTCAGGCCTCTGCAGTGAGTCACTGACAACAAGAAGGTTCTTACTAGATGCACCCCTTTGACCTTGGGCCTCTCAAACTCCATAAATGTAAGAAATGAATTATTTTTATTTACAAATCACCTAGGTTCAGGAATTTTGTTATAGCCAACAGAAAATGAACTAAGACAATAAATTGGTACCCAAAGTGTGTTGTCATGAAGCCAGGACAACTCTCAGGGTTCCATTTCTTCACATTTATCCACTTCCCCTTTGACCTTCTATGTTGTGTTGTGATGCAGAATTAATGCTCTCAGCAAAAATTAATACCATGCCACTAAACCTCTCAGATTGAAGAGCTTTAAGCTAAATAAACTTCTTTTCTTTAACAATTTCTAAGTCTCAGTATGCTTTTATAGAAAAACAAAACAGACTAAGAGAATCTGCTGCAATAGCTCTGCTTTTTCTTTTTGCACTATACAATTCTTTGATAATTTGTATTTCCAAAGTAATTTAGTCAATTGATAAATACATATTGAATATTTTTAAGGAAACTACTCTAGAAGGCAGTATAGAGAAATGAATCAGACACTGGTTTTAAAGTTAACAATTCTATTTTCCCCAGTAGATATGTGGCATATGTATATAAACAATTTCAATGACAGAATATGTTCAGGATACCCTGACAGAAGTGTGGCCAGTATCTGTTCAGTCACAGATACTTTGAGAGAAGAGCTATTGTCTCTTGTGCCTATTGGAGGAGGAAGTGGGAAGACATGGAATATGTCCAATAAAAGAAGAGATTTCAGCTGAGTCTGAAAAAAGTAATAACACACATAAAGAGGGTATTCTGAGTATTACAGTCATGGCCAACATTCTAATCAAATACTATTGTTGAACAATTGAGAAAACTAATGAATTTTTTAATGGTTTCTATTGGCTATCAAATGACATTTAAGGCACTTAAGATTTACTGATACTCAAAGTTCTTTGTAAGCTAGTCCGAAAAATAAAACCTGCTTTGCAACAATAGAATTCAGTTTTTTAATTTTCTACATCTTGTTTTTTTTTTCATATTATTATTTAAACATAGTAATATCTGAATTAGGTCAAGTTATAAACTAGTGTCTGAATATGTAAAACATTAGTACTGGTTTTTCATTTTTCTTGTTCTGGAGCCTCATAGTATTAAGTAGCCACCAAGTAGCCACTGTCATTTATCTGGAGTTAGGACCTGTTTATTACTCTTAGAATATGCAAAATATTTACATAATTGACTGAAGCATTATTTAATTTACCTAACTCAGAAAGTATACCCATTTATCCAAAGATCCTGGCTTACACAGATCTGCTGAGCACTTGCTTAGTTAGAAATAATACTGAGGTTGTTAAAGGCAAGAGGCTAAAGGAGATGATTCTCTCTTGTGTCAGCATTTATCTGAAATATAAAAACACTTGACAAATTCTGTAACACGAAAATGGAAGAGGGATAAATATAATAGTAGATATAGAAGATTGTATTGCAACCTAGCATTGTCTGACCAGCTCAGTTCTTTTTAACTTCGCTTGTTATGAAAACATAAACATTTGGGGAAATTTTAAATGGGATTGAGGTAATAATAATTGATGGTGCCGGGCGCGGTGGCTCACGCCTGTAATCCCAGCACTTTGGGAGGCCGAGGCGGGTGGATCACGAGGTCAAGAGATCGAGACCATCCTGGTCAACATGGTGAAACCCCGTCTCTACTAAAAATACAAAAATTAGCTGGGCATGGTGGCGCATGCCTGTAATCCCAGCTACTCAGGAGGCTGAGGCAGGAGAATTGCCTGAACCCAGGAGGCNTCCCAGCTACTCAGGAGGCTGAGGCAGGAGAATTGCCTGAACCCAGGAGGCAGAGGTTGCGGTGAGCCGAGATCGCGCCATTGCACTCCAGCCTGGGTAACAAGAGCGAAACTCCATCTCAAAAAATAAAAAATAAAATAAAAAATAATTGATGGTTCAGTTTTGCTCAGACTGCCTCTGGAAGATGAAAAGGAAGACAATAATAGATGTCTGAAATAATTATTATAATGATATATACATATGTTTGAATATTTATTTTGATCATATGTTTCTTCTAGAAATTTTATTTGTAGGCACTTAAAAGGATACTAGGACTGATGAGTCCTAAGTAATTTTCTGTATTGTTGGACAAAATTCTATTTCATAAATAATTATAAGTGGCTTCTGTGATTTATCAATTCAATACAATTTTTATACCCTAAAATAAAAGTATGTTAAAATTTTATTTCTGAAAGTTTTTTACTTGGTGGACAGACAAAAATAATACATTTATATATTAAAAAAACTAAACAAATAAACAACTTTGATATTGGCAAGGGACTACATGGGATGAAAGCAAAGATAATGCAATTAATAAGATCTAAAGCATCTAGGGAGCATTGCAATTAACCTAATTCTGAATGATCTAAGTGAAGGCTTTATTTTTTTCTTGTTAAATTAGAAAGATAATGTAAGAGTTTGTAAGAACATGTTGTTTGTTTTTTTCTATTGTAAGCAGTAATCAGAAGTACTATAAACCCTCACAATATTCATCCACTGATCATTTAAATACTATAAGCCACAATAAGATTAATAGAGCTTTGAATTGATTTAATGGAGGTTTGCAATAGAGTGAAAAATAAGATTAATTCAATAATTATTCACTTAGAATCAACTTCAGGCTGTAGACATATAATTTTTGAAAACTATTACTGTGAGATCCTCACAGTCTACTGGAACAGAAGACACATATAGAAATAATTGCAGAATTTTGATATTCTTTAGCTTAAATCTTCAGACTTTGTTTTTAAAGAATGTTTAATAAAAAAAAAATACTGGTTTCAAACTTTCTTCCAATATACTTATTTAAAATAAGTAACATGTTTCCCATATATAGCTTTATGCTAGGATTCAAAGTGTGCTTCAGTGTTTCCCAAACTTTCAAGGTCTCTGCAAGTTCAAAACTAATTTTATAATAATACTAAAACAAAATAATATGACTGTCTCATTCTCATTCTTTTGTAAGTAAAAAAGGTACATCACTACAATTTGAATGCAGGAGTAAATAAAAATCTAGTTGTCTTCCTTTATGACAAACATTCAAGAGATTTAGAAATGTGAAATGGAACCACTTTTTACTAATATTTAACTGTCTTAAAAAGATGGCTGTATTTTTAAAAAAATGCATTGTTCATATTGACATGTAATAGACATATGATTGATATTTCAAATCAGTTATTTAAAATACTTTAAGATTTCCAGTTTTAATTTTTAATTGTGGTTCTCAAAAATTAAGAGTGTAAAGAAGCAATGAAAACCAAGACTTGAGATTATAATTAAACATCACAATCTTTCCAGCTTTTCAGCTTTCAATGAAGTTTTATCTTGTTTTTTTTTTTGTTTTTTTTTTTTCAGAAATTAAGTATTTTTCACCTTACCTTTACTCTTCATATATGAAGGTAAAGATTGAATCACTAAGTAAAATTGCTACACAACAGCAAGCATGAATACAGGAAATCTGAGTCACAACCTATCAAACTAATAATATTCTTATGTCATTAGAAATGAAATGAAAATTGCAAGTGTTAAATCCTGGAATTTCAGGTACAACATGATGTGAGAATATCACACATACATAAATATATGTATGTATGTATAAAATTTTAAATGTCTATAATGTCTATACAATTGTGCATGTAGAGCATTAACAAGCTGCATATAAAAGTTACTTACCAATTATTTGTATGCTCAAATCCTTGAATCCATTCTCTGCAAAAGTCTTAGTTTTTCCTAGGTATTACTTTCATGCATTTTTACATCTTCAGCAGTTAGTAGGTACACTTGTTATTAAATAAGTAATGAATAAATAAAATTCTATGTACAAGAATGTTGTTGCCCCAGTTTATGTGTATAATTTTCTGTGTCAACTCAGAAGCCTTATTAATTCTGTTTTGGAAATTGGAGAAGGAAGTATTACAAATAGGCTAGTTCATCATTTCAGTAAGCTGGTCCTGATCAGTTGCTAGCTATACCCTATTCTGTGTAAATATTTTGTATATCATTCTTGTCACTAAGCATTTTATGAAATACATTTATTAAGGAAAAATATCCAAGAGATTTAGAGTTTATTATTTTTGGTGTTAGAATGGTATTATATAGTTTAAAGTAGGAGAATATCGTAATTAGATTGCATTTTAGAAAAAAATCAGGTCTGTAAATCAGTGTGATATTTATGGTAGACTACAGTAAAAAACATGAGTTACAGATAAAAAGTAATGTCTAAGTCACTCATGTCTGAACTAACGCAGCCATAGTAGGGATGAAGAGAAAAATATAATTCATCAAATATGTGAGAGTTGAAATAAACAAATAACATCATAAACAGTACGTATTAAATTGAAAACATGATTGCCATCTGTAGAAATTAAGAGAGAAGATTTAATTCCATCATGGCCCAAACATCACTGATTAAATGAAATTTTGTTTACACATTTATATAAAACTAGATATAGAACAAGGTATTGGGAGGCATATTAGTTCATTCTTACACTACTATGAAGAAATATCCCAAACTGGATAATATATCAAGAAAAGAAATTTAACTGACTCACAATTTCTCATGGCTGGGAAAGCCTCAAGAAACTTACAATTATGGTGGAATGGGAAAAAGAAAATGTTTTTCTTGATGAGGGAGCAGGAGAGAGAAGTGCTGAGCAAAAGGAGGAAAAGGCCCTTATAAAACCATTAGGTCTTGTGAGAACTTACTATCATGAGAACAGCACGAAGGTAACTGTGTCCCCATGATTCAATTACCTACCACTGGGTCCCTCCTATAACACATAGGGATTATGGAAACTACAATTCAAGATGAGATTTGGGTTAGGACACACAAAATCTCATAATATCAAAGCATACCAATCCACCCCTTGCCCCTCTTATATCACATATCCTCACATTTCAAAGCAAATAAATCCCTTCCAACACTCTCCACAAACCTTAGCAATTCCAGCATTGACCCAAAAGTCCAAGACCAAAGTCTAACCTGAGGTAAGGCAAGTCTTTCCACCTATGAGTCTGTAAAATCAAAAGCAAGTTAGTTACTTCCTAGATACAATGGGGGTATAGGCACTGGATAATTACACCCATTTCAAATGGGATAAATTGGCTAGAACAAAAGGGGTTACAGTCCCCATAAAAGTCTGAAATCCAGTAGGTTAGTCATTACATTTAAAAGCAGAAGACAAGAAATAACTAAAGTCAGAGCAGAACTGAAGAAGATAGAGACACAAAAAAACCCTTCAAAAAATCAATAAATCCAGGAGCTGGTTTTTTGAAAAGATCAACAAAATAGAGAGACCACTAGCCAGATTAATAAAAATGAAAAGAGAAAATAATCAAATAGGTGCAATAAAAAATGCTAAAGGGAATATCACCACAGATTCCACAGAAATACAAACTATCATCAGAGATTATTACAAACAACTCTATGTACATAAACTAGTAAAAATGGAAGAAATTGATAAATTCCTGGACACATGTGTCCTCCCAAGCCTAAACCAGAAAGAAGTCAAAACCCTGTATAGTCCAATAACAAGGGAAGAAGTTGAGGTAGCAATTAATAGAAGTTGAGGCAGCAATTAATAACCTGCCAACCAAAAAAAGCCCAGGTCCAGATGGGTTCATAGCCAAATTCTACAAGACATACAAAGAGGAGCTGATACCACTCCTTCTGAAACTATTCAAAACAATCCAAAAAGAGGGAATCCTTCCCAAATCATTTTATGAGATCAACATAATCCTGATACCAAAACCCAGCAGAGACTCAACAAGAAAAGAAAACTTCAGGCCAATATCCATTATGAACAAAGATGCAAAAATCTTCAATAAAATGCTGGCAAACCGATTGCAATGGAACATCAAAATGCTTATCCACCACGATCAAGTAGACTTCATCTAGTGGATACAAGGCTGGTTCAACATACTCAAGTCTATAAACATAATTCACATCAACAGAACTGAAGACAAAAACCACATGATTATCTTAATAGATGCAGAGAAGGCCTTCGACAAAATTCAAAAGCACTTTATGCTAAAAACTCTCAATAAACTAGGTATTGACGGAGCATATCTCAAAATGATAAAAACTATTTATGACAACCCACAGCCAATATCATACTGAATGGGTAAAAACTGGAAGCATTCCCTTTGAAATCTGGCACTAGACAACGATGTCCTCTCTTACCACTCGTATTCAATATAGTATTGGAAGTTCTAGCCAGAGCAATTAGGCAAGAAAAAGAAATACAGGATATTCAATTAGAAAAGGAGGGAGTCAAATTGTCTCTCAATTTGCAGATAACACGATTATATATTTAGAAGACCCCATCATCTCAGCCCCAAATTTCCTGAAACTGATAAGCAACTTCAGCAACATCTCAGGATATAAAATCAATGTGCAAAAATCACAAGCATTACTACACACCAATAACAAACTTAGAGCCAAATGAAGAACGAACTGCCATTCACAATTGCTACAAAGAGAATAAAATAACTAGGAATACAACTAACAAAGAAAGTAAAGGACCTCTTCAAGAAGAACTACAAACCACTGCTCAACAAAATAAGAAAGGACACAAACAGATGGAGAAACGTTCCATACTCATGATTAGGAATAATCAGTATCATGAAAATTGCCATACTGCCCAAAGTAATTTACAAATTCAATGCTATCCCCATCAAGCTACCAATGACCTTCTTCACAGAAGTGGAAAAAAACACTTTAAACTTCATATAGAACCAAAAGACAGCCTGATAGCAAAGTCAATTCTAAGCAAAAGAAACAAATCCAGAGGCATCACACTACCTGACTTCAAACTATATACAAGGCTACAGTAATCAAAACAGCATGGTACTGGTACCAAAAAGAGATATAGACCAATGGAACAGAACAGAGGCCTCAGAGGCAACACCACACATCTACAATTTTCTGATCTTTTACAAACCTGACAAAAACAAGCAATGGGGAAAGGATTCCCTATTTAATAAATGTGTTGGGAAAACTGGCTAGCCATGTGCAGAAAGAAGAAACTGGACCCCTTCCTGACACCTTACACTAAAATTAACTCCAGATGGATTAAGCACTTAAACATAAGACCTAACATCATAAAAACCCTAGAAGAAAATCTAGGCAAAACCATTCAGGACATAGGCACAGGCAAGGACTTCATGACTAAAACAACAAAAGCATTAGCAACAAAAGCCAAAATAAACGTGACCTAATCAAACTCCACAGCTTCTGTACAGCAAAAGAAACAGTCATTAGAGTGAATCGGCAACTAACAGAATGTGAAAAAATTTTTGCAAGCTACCCATCTGACAAAGGCCTAATATCCAGAATCTATAAAGAACTAAAACAGATTTATAAGAAAAAAACAAACAACCCCATTATTCAAAAGTGGGCAAAGAATATGAACAGACACTTTACAAAAGAAGACATATATGAGGCTGACAAATATATGAAAAAATGCTCATCATCATCTGTCATTAGAGAAATGCAAATCAAAACCACATTAAGATACCATCTCACGCCAGTTAGAATGGTGATCATTAAAAAGTCTGCAGACAACAGATGCTGGAGAGCATGTGGAGAAATAGGAACACTTTTACACTATTGGTGGGAGTATAAACTAGTTCAACTATTGTGGAAGACAGTGTGAAGCTTCCTCAAGGATCTAGAAATAGAAATTCCATTTGACCCAGTGATCCCATTACTGGGTATATATCCAAAGGATTATAAATCATTCTATTACAAGGACACGTGCACACATATGTTCACTGCAGCACTGTTTACAATAACAAAGACTTGGAACCAACCCAAATGCCCATCGATGATAGACTGCACAGGGAAAATGTGGCACATATACTCCACGAAATATTATGCAGCCATAAAAAACGATGAGTTTGTGTCCTTTGTAGGGACATGTATGAACCTGGAAACCAACATTCGCAGCAAGCTGGCACAAGAACAGAAAATCAAACACCACACGTTCTCACTCATAGGCTGGTGTTGAACAATGAGAACACATGGACACAGGGAGGGGAGCATCACACACTGCTGTCTGTGGGTAGGAACTAGGGGAGGGACAGTGGGACGTGGGGAGTTGGGGAGGGATAACATGGGGGGAGATGCCAGATATAGGTGATGGGGAGGAAGGTAGCAAACCACATTGCCATGTATGTACGTATGCAACAATCTTGCATGTTCTTCATGTGTACCCCCAAACCTAAAATGCAATAAAATATATATTAAAAACAAAAGTTTCAAAATGATCTTATTTGAATCTGTGTTCAACATCCAGGTCATGCTGATGCAAGAGGTTGGCTCCCACAGTCTTGGTCAGCTCTTCCCCTGTAGCTTTTCAGTGTGCAGTTCCTCTACAGGTTGCCTTCATAGTCTCTGCATTGAATGTCTGTGGCTTTTCCATGAACATGGTGTAAGTTGTTGGTGGATTTACCATTCTGGGGTGTGGAGGATGACTGTCCTCTTCTCACAGCTCCACTAGGCAGTGCCGCAGTGAGAACTCTGTGTGTGGGCTTCAACCTCACATTTCCCTTCTTCACTGCCCTAATGGAGGGTCTCAATGAGGGCTCTACCCAAGTATCAAACTTCTGCCTCAACATCCAGGCATTTCCATTCATCCTCTGAAATATAGGCAGAGGTACCCAATTGTCAATTATTGACTTCTGTGCAACCAGAGACCAAACACTGCATGGATTCTGCCAAGGCTTGGGATTTACACCACCTGAAGCAACAGCCTGAGCTATATGTTGTCCCCTTTAGCTATGACTGGAGCTAAAGCAGCTGGGATGCAATGAACCATTTTCTGAGGCTGCACAGAACAGGGAGGCCCTGGGTCCACCCTACAAAACCACTTTTTCTGGCTAGTCCTTCAGGCTTGTGATGGGAAGTGCTGCCATGTAGGTCTCTGACACGCTATGGAGACATTTCCCCATTGTCTTTGTGACTAACATTTCGTTCCTTGTTACTTATGCAAATTTCTGCAGTAAGTTTAAATTTCTCCCCAGAAAATGATTTTTTCTTTTCTTTTTCTTTCTTTCTTTTTCT
>NW_016107586.1:3017899-3086344 GCF_001604975.1 Cebus imitator | reverse complement strand
TTTTTTTGAGGTAGAGTCTTACTCTCTTGCCCAGGATGGAGTAAAGTGGTGTGATCTCGGCTTATTGCAACATCTGCCTTCCGGGTTCAAGCAATTCTCTGCCTCCATCACTCAAGCAGCTGGGATTACAGGTGAGTGCCACCACCCCTGACTAACTTTTGTATTTTTAGTAAAGACTGGATTTCACCATCTTAGCCAGGCTGGTCTTGAACTCCTGAACTTGTGATCCACTCACCTTGGGCTCCCAAAGTGCTGGAATTACATGTGTGAGCCAGTGCACCCGGCTGAGTTTTTCTTTCCTATTGCATCTTCAGGCTGCAAATTTTCTCAACGTTTATGCTCTGCTTCCTCTTGAACACTCTGCCACTTAGAAATTTCTTCCACCAATACCCTAAATCATCTCTGTGAAGTTCAAAATTCCACGGATCTTTAAGGTAGGGGCAAAATGCTGCCCAGTCTCTTTGCTAAAGCATAGCTTGTAATCTTTATTCCAGTTCTCAACAAGTTTCTCATCTCCATCTGAGACAACCTCACTATCAGCATTATAGTCAAAGCCATTCAACAAGTTTCTAGGAAGTTTCACTTTCCTAAATTGTTCTGTCTTCTTCTGAGCCCTCCAAACTGTTTCAAACTCTTCCTGTTACCCAGTTCCAAAATTGCTTCCACATTCTTAGGTATCTTTACAGCAGCACTACACTCTCTGCAGTACCAATTTACTGTATTAGTTTGTTCTCAAGTTGAAAATAAAGACATATCAAAGACTGGGTAACTTAGAAAAAAAGGTTTAATTCACTCACTGTTTCGCATGGTTGGGGAGGCCTCAGGAAACTTATAATCACGGTGAAAGAGGAAGCAAAAACATTCTTCTTGACAAGGTAGCAGGAGAGAGAAGTGCTGAGAAAAGGGGGAAGAGCACCTTATAAAACCATCAGATCTCATGAGAATTCACTCATTGTTATGAGGACAGCATGAAGGTAACTGCCCCCATGATTCATTATCTCCCACCGGGTCCCTCCCATAACACATGGTGATTATGAGAACTATAACATGTGGGTGAGGACATGTGGTTGAGGACATGTGGGTGAGGACACAGCCAAACCATATCAGAAAGGTAGGACAATTCCAACTCTTTTTATCCAAATATTATTTGACATGTTCCTATATTCCCTGACTTCTACAGGTATCCAGTCTTTATTTTTAAAGTGGAGTTCATAATACTTATCTAATTAGCAATATTAACCTAATACACAGATAAATACAGTTAAATCTAAAGTATTAATTTTGTGAAATAATGTTTGTTATCTGACATTTTAAGAAGCTAAATTTCTAGACTAAAATAAAATAAAAGGGGAGGATATCTTGTCCAATTTATAATATCTGTTGGCTTAGTTTTCGAGATAAGGGTAAGAATATTGTTTTACTCTGAAATTCATGATATATGAATGTTAAATCTCATGGGTAACCACTACTTGTATACTTTCCAATTTGTTATTAAAAAAAGGAAAGGAGCAAAAACCCACAATCAAAGGCAATAACATGAAAAAATAAACAGCAAATGCAGTGTAAAGATAAAAAGACAAGATATTTTTCAATTATATTAGTAATTACAATTAGGAAAATTAATTATACTTCCCTCCCCTCAAAACACAAAGATTTTAAGACTAGATTTAAAACATAAACACAACTGTATGCTGCATATAAGAAACACCTTAAAATATCAGAGTACAGATGGATGAAGAAAATGATAAGAAAAGGATACACGCAGCTCCTTTTCCTTGGAAAGTTGTCATAGTCTATAGTATTTTTCTATGATGCATACATTAAATCAAAATGAGTTTGTGAGATTCTTCTATATTAATTCAGTTTGGGAGATAAAATATTTAAGCACTATGCTGTTCAGAATTATAGAAATATGTAAAAAAATGTAAGTGATTAACTTATTAAAAAAATTAAAATAAAAGATGCCTACATCTTTAGAGACTAAAAGACAATTGAATCCGGGAGAGTCTCATGGGGACCTCCAAGAAGGTGCTTTTTTTATTTATTTTTTATTTTTTTAGGTTAAGAGTATTTATTACTATGTACATTTACTCAAAATATTAAATATTATCTTGTATATTAAATATACATTTGCTTAGCCAATATTGTAGATATACATATAATATATTTTAATTGCTAAAATAATCATAGTCATTTTATTATGGTGTTAAAAGATATTTGTGAATATCAGTGAAAATGATGGAGTAGGCAGCTCCAATTACCTGTCCTTCCACAGAAACATAAAAAACAAAAATTAAAAAATCAAGCATCAACTATTAGAACTAACTTTGTCAGAACTCTGGAAAACACTCAAAGCTCTGTAGCACTCAAGTAAATACTGAATCAAAGCAATGGTCATTTTAATACATAGGAAAGCTCCACAGGACATTTACTTGTGCTTCTCTGGCTCCCTCTCCAAATGACTGATGAAACATTAACATTTGAGAAGCACTGCCCACTGGTATACCTGTGAAAATTGACATGTAAAGCACAACAACTTGGAATATCATTCCATTCAACTACTGCAATATATGACATTGCTTTCATATTTAAAATAATGTCAATAGATTATTGAAGTGCTTCCCATCTTGCTAAGTCATAAGAATATGGCAAAGTTAGTTGACATTGATAAACAGGACCTCTACCTGATGATTTTTGAGATCTGGGAATTATAAAATTTTAGGAAAAATTTTTGTATCAAGACATATAAAATAAAATTTATGTAGATTTTTACTTTAAATTATAAGCCACTAATAACATCTCTTAATTTAGGGAGAGATTTGTCTTTTCTCCACGGAATTAAGGTTAAAAGAAACATTTGTCCTGTTCTACTTTTAAGAATGGTTAGGTTGAATGATTCGTGAGGTACAAATCTAGATAATTATCCACCATACCTCGCCTACCAAAATAATATAGCAAATTACTTAGTTTAAAACTTGCTATATTTATTTAGTTTATATATATATACATATATAAATATATATATATATGTATGTGTGTGTGTGTGAGTATACATATACATATATATATATATATATATATATATATATACACATATACGGGTGTATGTGTATATGGTTTACTAATTTTCTTATTCTCTTGCAAGGTAAACACTTTTGGATATACATTCAAGTTGTAATATGTTAGCAAATTATATTTACTAATAATTATTTTGAACATATGTTCATTTTATATTAGTTTCAATGAAAATTTCTTGAACTTGGCTGCTCTCCCAACTCTATAGGTTGGAGGTAAATATTGACATTTGGAATTTTATATGCATTTGGGAAGATAATTTTTAACTTTCTTTACAGCAGAAGAAAAAAAAACAAAGCTTAGTTTTGAAAAAATGAGTTAGGGTGACAAAATTCTGAACTTGAACTTGTTTCACTGTGTGAATTATAAAATGAATTTATTTTACAACCATTATAAGAAAACACATTCTCCAAAACATACATTTAACAAATCAGTTCCCAAAATAGTTCTGAAAATATCAATTGTTCTGCAAGACAAAATTATTTCTTGTCAAATAAGAGTATTATTCTTAGCTTAATGATTTGTATCTTAATAGTCTTCCCAAAAATGTACCAATTATTACGTAACAATGCACATTATTACTTAACCATTATTTAGTCAGATAACCAATCTTTATTTGATTATACTCAGATAATAAAAATAACAGCTGGAGAAAGATGAATATGTTAAACAATTCAGTAATTAGGTTATTTTTTGTCTTTGTAACCACAATAATGTAACCCTCATGAAGGCAAGAATCATGCTTTATGCTTTTTTTTTTTTTTTTTTGGATACAGCTCCAGTGCCTAGTTCAAAACATTTATTGCTTGAATAAATAAATGATGAATGCAAAATAAAACTAATTTCATACAGAAGCTATTTCCTAATCATTATTGTTATTATTCCTTAATATTTCATTGTAAACATATCCCCAGGTGGTATTCCTAAAGAAATCCAGATTGAGACCTAAAAAAAAATATGAAGTCTTCCAAATTTACTGTCAGACATTTGCATTGAATAAGAATACCTATGTAAGTCTCTACAAAAAGGCAAGTGAAGAGAGACTGAAATATGTATTTCTGAGATTTGGATGGAGCTTTATGAAGTTGAATTTGGAAAATAAGTAATGAGGCACAACCATTTGGGAAGATGTAAACACAAACTAAGACAACATATTAAAAATGCAGCAATAATGTATTTTAGTATTCCCCTTCTGATATATTTCTCCTATTCTTATACTCTATAGATGTCTTTAATTATATATGAAGAAAGAGGTATTAACTGTGGAACATGACTGGTTTTGTTTGGATTACAAAACTTGAGAGAGTTTCTTTCTCAAAAAATGATTTAAGGCTGAGCATTGATAGACTTGCAATGGGAGGATAACTATTTGCAAATAATACCAAGTAAGATTCTCTCATGCCTATGTTGTTATGTCTTTGGTTTCTCATCAGTATCCTAAAGACTATCTATGCAGATAAATAGATCCTGCTCAGTTAAAAATATTCCAGTCATTGTACCTGAAAAAAAGGATACAATCAAATGGTTCCTATTCCTCACTGAACATAATATTGTGTTATGCTAACTTACAACGCTCAGGTGTGCCTAGTTTATTAGATCTTAAATTTTGTCTATTTCTTTCTTGAATTTGCCACAATCTAGGGATGGGAGACATTATCAACTGACATGAAACATGTTAACCCCAGTTCAAGAATAAAACAGGTTGTTTTGGCTTCAAGCTCCAGATGAGACATTTCCTTTAGCAAACAAATTTTAGAGTTAAAGGCACTGTGAGTGATTTGTTTTTCAGTAAAATGATTCATGAAGTAAAGATTTATTCCAGTTAGTATCTACCTCAAATATACACATACAATTATTTCAGTCAAATCAGTAAGAAACAATAAAAACTTTAAATTTATTCCATGTAAATATAATAGCTACCTGTTTAAGACTTTAAAACAATAAACTGCTTGATAGGAGTTACACCTATACCTTACAAACAGCTATTTCTAAGATTTAGGTTACATCTTTCACCTTATCAGTACAAGGTGAAACAGAGTTATATACTTGTGGCAGTTATATACTTGCGGCAGCTTCATTATCAGGATTCAGATAATAATATAGAAATGTTAATTTTGTAAAATCAAAAATGTATAATTATATAATATGGAATGCATATAATTCTATAGATAAGTGAGAGAGTATAAGAAAATTATTTTAAATGACAAAGGATCTCAACAAAGGTTACTGAAATTTAAATGTACAATTTCAAAAATCCAAATTTTTAGTATGTGAAATAATCTGTTTTAATTATCTTTCTCCAATAATATTTGAAATAAAAGTTTTCTGTGTGTGTTGTGTTATAGAGAGCCTAAAAATAATTTTTGCTAAAATATGTAAATTTTATCTTTATAAGTATTAACAGTAAACTCTATATATGTCAAAAATTCGTAATCACAAATAAATAATTTATCACCACAAGCTCCATAGAAACGTAATTCTTTGTTGCTAAGTAATTGTATATAGTGGAGAAGAACAAGTACACAGTATCAACTCAAGACATGTAACTTTCATTATGGTACAAAAAAAAATGGAGGAAGGTGGCCAGCATAGGGGACTTCAGAACACCTTGGTACCTCAGAGAGAGCAGGAATCCACTGACATCTGAATCCTGCAGCAATTACTTGTCTCTGCTTCTAACCTGTTGTGGGAGCTTGGGTACTTTTTAAAATCTGAACCTTTTATTTCTCCAAAATTATTGTATCTCCTTTAATAGAGGAGAAATTGTCCCCATGAAGGACAATGTTAGCACTGTGACTATTATTTTAAAAGAATGTGTAAGTTCATAATCATTTATCCAAGTAGGTATTCAAAACTGAACATTTATTCCATAACTTTGGTGACAAACTCATTTAGCACAAATCTGACATGAAGTAATTTATAGTTTTTATTTATTCAATTTATTGAAGCAAAATGTATGATTTACTTCAGAATAGTATTGTGTTTAATAATGGGTGGTTCCCTAGACTTTCTGTGGTTTTACACATTATATTATAATCACTTAACAGTAGTCCTCTCATTTCCTTTCAGGATTTCAGTTACCTACGGTCATCCAGTGTCTGAAAACAGTAAGTAGTTTACTCCAGGATAAACAATTTGTAAGTTTTCATTGCACACCATTCGAAGTGACATGAGGAAATGTCATGCCATCTGCTTTGTCCTACCTTGGGACATCAAACATGCCTCTGGCCAGTAAATTCATACTGTATAGTTCCTAAGTAGCTATCCTGGTTATCAGATCAACTGTCACAGTAATGCAGTGCCTGTGTTCAAATAATCAATTTTTACTTAATAACAGCCACAAAGTACAAGAGTAGTGATGCTGGTATAATATTATGATTGTTGTATTTTTAATAATATTTATTGTTATATTTTGCTGTAACTAATTTACAAATAAAACTTTATCATAGATATGTACATATAGGGAAAACTATATATATTCCTATATTCATATAAATATATCCCTATATATGTAAGATGACTCTCTTTATATATATAATATATATAGTATATATAAATGGTATATATAGTATAATTCTATATAATATATAATATTTATATTATATAATAATATATATTATATAGAGAGTTTTATATATATAGTTATGTATGTCACAATTTCTGTTATATATAATATGTATTATATAATATATACTATAATATATATTATAGTATAATGTATATATTATACTATATATACTATAACATATTATATAATATATGTTATATATTACAGTATAATGTATATTATATATTATGTACAATATATATCATATAATATTATAATTATATATATAACAGAAATTGTGACTAAATTTAAGATGATAAAATCTTTCCTGGTTTTTTCATAATGCATATTATGGCCTTTGAAGTATTTGGGGTTCCCAAAAAATTAAATAAACATATGTAAATGTGAAACATAAAGTATCAATAATACAAATAGTGATTTTAGCAATCGCTAATACTTAAAGAATATCTGCATTATTATTGTCTCACATAAACAGAGATGATTCACCCTGTGTTGGGAGAGGTATTGCGGCAGCGAGAATTATGCATATCATGTACATACAAGTCTGGATTCCAGTACAACTGTTCTGTCAGACAGCAAGTTTCACAAGTGCTTCTAAGCCTGTAGGTAATAAGTTAATATTCTTTCCTATGTGTTGAAAGTGTGCTGTAGATACACCATTACTGGATGCACCAGCAATATTCAGATCAAAATTGCTCACTTTCCAACATTTTAAAACATAAATAGGATTTTTCAGTGAAATAAAAACATTCTATCTGAAGGTAAGACCATGTGAGGAATAGTTGAGCTCTTTTAATCTTCTACTCCCTGCCAGTAAAGAATTGCCAAACTTCCCTGCACATGTTGAGTGGATAATTTCCTAGGTATCCAGAGCTTGAAAGGTTCTAAATCATGAATTCTAAGCAGGCCAAAGCACCACTGAGAAATGTTCTTAACGTGTCTGTAAGAAGGCACAGTGGGAATAAAATGTTCTGCTGCCAGTTGAAATAAAAATTTCAACTACAAATACAGAAATAAGAAATTCTAACAAGAAGCAACATAGAAACTCTAATATATCAAACAATTAGAAAACTAGTAGGAAAAGTCAGTTCAAAGCTCAATGAGACAAAAATTATATCTCTATTTCTAATATGCTCACTGTTTTATAAAATCAAGTAGTGTCATTACCTATATACACACATACACTCGTATTTATCTACTATGTACAGCTCTTTAAAATACTGTTGAAAAAGCCTGAAAAGCTTCAACTTTTTAACTGAAAAAGATAAAGTGAAATGAAAGAGCAACATATCTAAGTCTGAACATTCTTCAAACTTTTTTGGAATTCCAAAGTCTCAATAAGGTTATTTACAATTTCACAATGACTAAACCCAACTAGTGTGGCAAGGGTTTATAATACTCAGATATGAAATTTTCACACAATGTACCCTACGATTATGTTTTTTCAAATGGCACATTTTGCAAAAATCATGACGAAATTAGTCTAATCAAATAAACAAAGAAAAAATAGTGGATTATTTTGTATTAACATGAACAAACCATTTTTAAAATTCATCAAAAATACTGGCTATTTACCTAAAAGCTTTAGATTTAACTCTGCTAATGTAAATCTTTAGCTCTGCTTGCTACTGAAACCACACTAAATATCCAGGAAAAGGACAGTAACATCATAAAATAGTAAACATTTTGAAGTAAGCCAATTTTCAGTACACGTAAGCCAAAAGGCCCAGAAATTGCTATGTTTAAGGACTACTGAAACAGGACAGTGTTTCCCCTTGTCATACTCTGATAATATAAATCACGGCAAATTTTTTGTCATGCATCCTGTATACATTCTGAAGATCTAGTGTATGGTACGGTGCCTACACTTCATAAGACTGTATTGTAACTTAAAACATGTTAAGAGAGTATATATTACTTAAGTTTTTCATCACAGCCACAAAAAGGGTTAATTATGTGAACTAAGGAATGTAAGTTTGATTGTGGCAATCATTTCACAATGCGAATATGTATCAAAACATAATGGTGTACACCATAAATATATACAATATTATATGTCAATGATACATTAATAACTGTGGGGGCAAAATAACAGAATTGAATTTTTCTCCCTGAAGGAAAATTAGAGAGTTTTTTATTGTAGGACTTTCACATACAACTGGATATGGATGTTAAGGCAGAGATTAAGTTTTTTAAAAAATCATAAACACAGATATCCGTATTTTATAATGCATACCAATATTTTAGGGTCTCCATGTTACTGGGTTACCAAATTACAGTAATGTGTTATACTGTAAAAATAATATTCAGATATTTTTGTCTGTGATATTTGATTAGTAAAAATGAAAGAACACTTCACACTTTGACAAAATGGAGTATAATGTTGATGAATCTTATCAATGAGCAAAGATCTTCACTTCAATTATTGTTGTCTTAATCTTAAATATGAAGAGAAACTCTAGAATCAGCACATACTCAATAAATTTCTTTAAAGAGTAAAAGCAAAATAATCATTGAAAATAGTACAAAACAAATAAAACAATACACAAAGGACAAAAATTTAAAACAAAATTGTCCACTGGGATATTTTAAAAAGCTATAACACATTTATGAAACAGAAACATGATATTATAAATTTGGAATATTCACAGTAATAAAAAAGAGTTCTTGGACAATAAAATTGTGATAACATAATTTAAAAATACACCCATATCTCAGTACAAAAATTAAAATCTTCCAAAGTGGAATAAACCAAAGAAAAAACAACTTCTAGTTTTGTGAAAATAAAGTAGACATACATTTCCCTATTCTTCCCAATAAGTACAATAAAAACTTGAAGCTTTCCTAGCAAAGACCTGGAACCAACCCAAATGCACATCTATGATAGAATGGACATGGAAAATGTGGCACATACACACCATGGAATACTATGCAGCCATAAAAGATGATGAGTTTGTGTCCTTTGTAGGGACATGGATGAATCTGGAAATCATCATTCTCAGCAAACCGACACAAGAACAGGAAATCAAACACCACATGTTCTCATTCAAAGGTGGGTGTTGAACAATGAGAACACATGGACACAGGGAGGGGAGCATCACACACTGGGGTCTGTTGTGGGGGCTAGAGGAGGGACAGCAGAAGGTGGGGAGTTTGGGGAGGGATAACATGGGAAGAAATGACAGATACAGGTGACAGTGGGATAGAGGCAGCAAACCACTGTGTCATGTATGTACCCATGCAACAAACCTGCATAATCTGCACATGTACCCCAGAACCTTAAATAAAATAAAAAAAATGCAAATGTTATTTAAGAACATAAAAGATATTTTGAAGGTAGAGAAAATGCAGACAAGCTAAAGACCTTGGGACCTGAAGAATAACATAGTAGTGAGTTCTTTGTGTTTCTTTTTTGCCTCACATATCCCCAAGCGAATGCTGGAGAAGCCGTAAAACTAGATACTCCAGTGGTTGTAGATAAATTAAAGTCTAACACAATCCTGCCATCTCCAGCCAAAAGAAGGAAAAAGGCAGCTTAACAATACAGTGAATTTTTAGACAATGACTGCACTACTCCAGACAAACCACAGGAAACTTGTGGTCACTCTCCCATTCTTGGCAGTAAAGGATGAGTGAGGCACCTAGAGTTACACTCTCTCTAAATTGTAATGAGGTATGCTGCTAAGGTCTGACTGTTTATGCCTCCTCCAGATTTAAATGTTGAAGCCAAATTCCAAATGTGATGGTATTAGGAGATTAGGAGGTAGGGTCTTTGGGAGGTGGTAAGGTCATGAGAGTGGCACCCTCATGAATGACACTAGTGCACTTATAAAGAGATAGAGACCACAGTTCTCCCCTTTAACTTTCTTAGGACACAGTGAGGAGACAGCTATCTATGAAACTGAAAGCTGCAAAGTAGGCTCTCACCAGACCCAAAATCTATCAGTAACTTGATCTTGAATTTCTCTAACTCCAGAACTATGAGAAAAAAAAATTCTCTTGTAAATAAGCTAACCACTTTATGGTATTGCTATGGCAACTCTAATGGTATTTAAGACCATGACAATGAATATGTGGACAACAAAATTAAAAATAAAATGCCATTCAAATTGCTATATATATGCAAATTTATCAAAATTTGTATAAGATTGATATGCTGAAAACTAGACAACATTAATTAAAGTAATCAAAAGAAGGTCTAAATAAATGAAAGTATGTTCCCGTTACTGATTGGAAGACTCAACATAACAAAAATGTCATTTTTTTCTAAATTGATATAAATGTTTAATAAAATTTCTATTGAAATTCCAGCAAGATATTTTGTAGATTTAGACCAAGGTATATTAAAACATTCTTAGCAAATAAAAGCATTTGAATAACTAAAATAATTTGAAAAAAGATTAAACCTGGAAGAATAATCTATCTGAGATTATGGTTGTTATATAGTCACAGCAATAAAGACTGTGTGATATTTTTTGAGGGACAGACATACGGATCAATGAAATAAAACCGATAACCAAGAAATAAACCTACATAAATATGCCCAATCAATTTTTGACAAAGGTATAAAAGCAGTTCAATGTGAGAAAAATACCTTTTTCAATGAATAGTACTGAAGAAAGAATATATGCAAAAAAATTAATCGCAAGTCTAACAATACAAGGCAAAAATAATTGAACATGTAATACAGATTTAAATAGAAACATAAAACTATAAAACTTTTCAAAAAGTAGCATAGAAAAAACATTAGGGATACAAGGCTAGACAAAAATTTCTTACGTGTTATTAACAAAAATGCAACTAATAAAAGCAAAATGTGATAAAAGGAAACTAATAACATTAAAATAAATAAAAATGAAATTAAATGTAGAAAATTTGGTAAATTATGCAAAATTAAAAATGTTTGTTCTATTAAAGACCTTACTAAAAGAATACAGACACAAGCTCCTGACTGGGAGACTGTATATGCAAACAATATTGACAAATGACTAGTTTCTAGAATATTCAAAGAAGCCTTAAAACTCAAAGTAAAAAAAAGAAAAAGTCATTGAAAAGTGAGCAAAAGATGTTAAGAAAATGATTTTTTTAACAAAGGCTATTCAGTGGTAAAATAAATAAATAAAAATTCATTAAAAAGTTCAACATTGTTGGCTATCAGAGGAATGTAAATTAAAACCACATTGAGGTATTACTTCACACTAATCAGAATGGCTAAAATAAAACATAGTAATAATGTAAAATGCTGGTGAGAATGTGAGGAAACCAGTTCATTCACCTGTTGCTATTTGAAATGTAATACCACTCTAAGGAAACTCTTTGGTCATTTACTAAAACAAAAACTAAAAATTTAACTGCCATAAGACCTAGATATTTCACTCCTTGACATTAATTCCAATTGTATAAAACCTTATAACTAAACAAAAAGTCTGTACCTATATCTCTTGCAGCTTTATTCAAATGGCCAAAAACAAAACCAAACTAATGTTTTGAAAAAATGTAATAAATGCCATGTGTGTACCTATGCAACAATCTTGCATTTCTTCATATGTACCCCAAAACCTAAAATGAAATAATAAAAAAAAGAATAGCTACTAAAAAAATGTAATAAAATGGATGAATTATTGGTGTAATCAAATAATTCACGTGATTAAATCCCGAGGTAATTACGCTGAGCAAAAACGTCAATATCAAAGGTACATACTGCGCGATTCTGTCTAGATAACATTCTTGAAAAGACTAAATTACAGAAAAGGGAAACATATTAGTAATCACTTGTGAGTAATGAAAGTTGAGGTGGGAGGGTATGAAGTTGTGTAGGCTATAAATGGGCAACATGGGCATCCCTGTGATGATGACCATATTCTGTATCATTTTATGCTGTGATTGTATCAATGTCAGTATCTTGATTGTGATATTGCAGTATAATTTTGAAAAATGTTTATTTTGTGTAAAGAGTATGGGGTTTCCCTATTTATTAATTATGATGCAATGTGAATCTACAATTCTCAAAAGCAAAAGTTAAAAGGGCAAAAGAAGACAAAAAAGGACAGAAATTAAAGAATACAGATTGCAAAAATAATAAATTTTGTGTTCCAGAGGTTCAATATTCAAATAAAATAAATTTTTAAGCAAAAGAAAAACCCAAATAGACAAATTCTTCAAAGAAATAATCAAAGAAAATTTTGCAAAATTAAAGACATTTGCATATTTGCTCTCAAAGTGCCCATATAGTCCACAGTACAAGAAATGTTCTCTGTTAACGTGTTTATTTTTATTTCTGTTTGCTTTTTTGTTTTTCTGAAAGGAAAGTATCAGACAAGAGTCTGATTGCAGGTAGTTTATTTGCGTGTTGATTCCTTAGAGGAAGAAGAAGGGATCAAGGAAATTGAAAACAGTAAGAAAGGAAGGACAACATAAGAATATGTAACCGCTGATATGGACAACTTGGCTCAGTTCCACTGCCGTGTTCTGAGGAACACATAGAATACCTTTCAGAATTTTTCACACACACAAAAAAAACATTTTGCCATTAGTTTTCATCATTTGGAAATGGGAGAGTTCCCTGATCCCCTTTCAGGACATGCTGCAAAGGTATGGCTCTCCATTCAGTCACCAGAAGCTCAAACCCCTTATAGGTGGGGGACCATGCAGAGGAGTAGGTTCAGGAGCCAAAGTGAGTGCTTTAGGTTCTGGACTACCTCTTCCACTGGCAGTATCTAGGGGTGGGTGAGTGTCTTCGATTCCCACAGCCCAGTTGGGTATGTTACAGTGCACTCTTTCAGCTTTGCCACCCACAGACGGCTTAAGGTTTAACCAGCTTAGTAAATTCTCTGCCTTTTCACAAGGGCAGAGAGCTTTCTGTATTCTAAGCTCTTGTCCAGTGTCCTGGAAAAATTTAGTTACACAGGGTCATGAAAAATGCAGGGATTTTACTGAGTAGTGGAGGTGGCACTCAGTGGTACAGATGGGGAGCTGGGAAAAGGATAGAGTGGAAAGATGATCTTTCCCTGGAGTTTGGCACAACTTGTCTTCAACTGCCCCCAGCCAAACTCCTCTCTGTGTTCAGATGTTCCTCTTCTTTCCTTGTCATGCTGTTCTGCCATTTGTCTGCTTGTCTCGTTGTCTCCTCCTAAAGCCTTGGGCTTGGTGTATACTGGATAGGGAGTGTGGTGGGACAAAAGGCAATTTTTTGGGTGCAAGAATAGTATCACCTATTCTCACTTAGGGCCATAAGTATCCAGGCTTGAGGGTGGGCCCTTTGCTAGGGAACCTCCCTCTTTTAGCCAGTATTTTCCCATATCCTGTCTGTATCAATTTATTGGGGGATTTATTAAGCAAAGTATCAATGTTTGTTAATTCCCAGTACTCTGTGACCGTAGCTTAGTCTCCAATACTGTTATTACAAAGTTCCAAATATCCTGATTGTTAACGTTTTATGTAACTTGATTTCTACCTCTATGGCAAGGTTCTTTGGAGCTTTCTTTCATATATAGTGCTCAAAATTTCTCAAGGATATGCTTTAATTTACAACCACACATCAGATGTTTCTTGTGCTCTGCATTGTCTAAGCTACACTCCACGGCTGCAGAAAAGAATACCCTGCAAATTCTTGCCTATATTAACTCTCCAGATGTAAACACAGAATGTTTTTGTTTTGTTTTGTTTTGTTTTTTTTACTTCCTTGGGAAACTTTACAAACATATAAGTTCAAAAGTCACTGTACTTTTCTTCAGCAATATTAGAAGCTGAAAGGTCATGGGACAGTGTCTTTACAATTTGAACAACCAAAAAAATAATTCAAAATAGAAATCTACACACAGCCTTGAATTCTATATTGAGCCAATTAATAATTAAGTATTTAATTTAAATAATTTCTGGTACTTGATTCTCAAGAAATTTACTACCACATACCACTTGTCAATAAGGTACATGAGGAAAAAGTTCACATAAAATTAGGAAGGAAACTAAGAAGGGCAAAACCAAGAGATCCAGTGAACAGGGGACCTAAGCACAAAAGAAATACAGACAGCAAATTCTAGGACTTGGGCCCAGGAAATTTCAGCATAAGAGCTCTGCAGCACATCTTTAGATTTCATAGCATGAGATCTTTCAACGAAAGGTAACTTTAAAAAGAAGAAAAAGCTGTTAAAAAATGTGATGTTTCAAAAGTATCGAGGACAAATTTATATAAACGAAGGGAAGTGTTGAAGTGACTGATAAGTAAGTCAAAAACTAAGTAAACATAGACATAAGACAAATATTAACTGAAGCAACTAAAGAAGCAAGCAAAATTGTGTGAGACAGGAAAGTAAAATTAGCACATAACTTGACTCAATTCTATAACCCTTTTCTTAGGAGTATTAACATAAACAATGAATAGCGTTCTATTCAAACTTCAGGCTAATGAAAGAACAGGACGTAACATGAGCTTATTAATGTATGTAGATTTACCATAAGGCTAGTAAAGTTTTCATGTTAAGACCTCTAATTTGCGTGAGATCTTAGTCACATGTTTATATAGTAACATGATTTCTTTGTAGAATTTGCAAAATAAAATATTCTAATAGTAATTTATAAATGATATAGCTTTTTTTTTTTCATTTCAATTCCCATTGATCTTATTTTTCCTCCAGTTACATAGTTTTAAAATGCCATGGACATTTTCAGGATGTGGCTAAGGAGAAATTGGGTTGGTAACACATTTAGTTTGGAAAGAACGAGATATCTTTTTATGATTCTCATCATTTCTGGCTATTGTAAAGTCATAGATAGCTATTTAGGTGCAAAAATAATGGCTTCTAGAATACTCCTACGATCTATCTTAGTTGCAGTGTTACATGGATAAGGGCCAGAGTCATACTGTGGTATGAAATTATCATACGGAACTTAGCACTGGAAGAATGTGTATGGTACAGGAAAAACATATTTAAGTTTTTCTCAATACAATGTATAACAGAAAATTCTTTCAAATCTTATATCTAATGTTTGGAAGAAATTTCATGGAGTTTTACTACAATTTGGTAATAATATTAAATTTTACATAACAATCAATACTTTATTGTGATACTAAAATAAACATTTTTAAATTATAAATTACTTTAAAAACAGACTAATTTGGTTTATATTAAAAACCATCATGAACAAATGACTAAGTGATCTCTCTAACCATCCTCCCTCCACCATAGAAAATGCCATTTACTGTATATTGTCATATAAAGGCATATTCAACAGTACCAAAATCATGTATTAATTAGGCAGCTAGTTAATAAATGTTTCGTGTTATTTCCTAAGTTGTGTAATGTTTATGATATTTTAAAGCTTTTTAATAAAATTTGTTATGATTAATTTACTTCTTTAAAATAAATACACATTTTTCTATCTATTTGATAAAGTGACCACTCCTTTAAATTGCATGAAGTTCAGAAACCACAATGTAACCTGGGGACCTAGCAGGGTGCAGGAAGGCAAGGAGAGGTCAATCTAACTGTCTACAATGAGAAATGAATTTAAAATACGTATATTAAAGCATTTAATATGTATATGTCATCTAGAAATATGGGGATTGATATCAAAATGATAAAATGAATTAAAATGTATCCTCAAATAATTCATTTTCATTTTCAAACTTATTTTAACTAATTATTTGAGTGAATAAATTTAATCATTGAAAATATTTTTAAATTGTCACCAACATTCTAAAAAAGATATTCCTGAGTAAACAAGAAGGAGTTAATATTTCAGACTGCAAAAGCCACTCTGAAATTACTAAGATGTCAAAAACACTTTGTAATGGTTGTAATATTCATTACATAATAATAATGTGGAATGATAAAAATAATAAGTGAAGATAATTCAAGTTTATTTATCAAGTTATACCATAAACCTCCTAAATATAATAGGTGCAATTTAGAGTGGATTTTTTACATTTAATAGAGGGAAGGGTTTGTACTTATGGACTTTATTAGTCCTAGGCAGTTACATTGTGTTCCAAGACCCTCTGAGATAATTCTTCTAAAATCCATTTGAATTGTGTCAAAAAAGATAAACAGCAAAACCTTAAAGTACATAAAAAAAAAGTTATAGTAGTAGTAACGATTTGAAATATGTGTATGACCATAGACTTTGCAACCTGTAAAATAACTAAATTTTGCATAAAACCAACACATCAGCATGTGGGACAGTTTCTGCCCCATTCTGATCTCTTTGTTGATTAAGGGAATGTCTACCTTGGAATTCACCTTCTATATTATACATAATATGTCCTTATAGTAATGTAATTCTCATGGAGATTTTGGATCTGAATTATATAGGCAATTTTGCATATGCGAATATACAACAAAGAAAATAGTTTTAAAACAGTCGTTAATAATTGCTACAGATTCATAGACATTACAAGAAGTTTGTAAAAATGAATGGTTTTATATAATTTTATATTTTGTTCATCAGTATAAAACAGTCATTCACCATCATTCTCATAAAAATGAGTAAAAAATATTCTTAGGGTTGAATATCTTCATTGACAAGATAAAATATGCATAAATGTGTTATGTGGGATGGACTAGTGGTTCAGGTTGGACCTTATGATATGGAAAAAATAATGAAGTGAATTTCCACAGAACATAGTCTGAATATTGAAGCTGGTTAAATGATGGCTAAAGAATATGATCTGTTAATCGAACCAAAAAGAAAAAAGCTGGAGGCGTCATGCTACCTGACTTCAAACTATACTACAAGGCTACAGTAATCAAAGCAGCATGGTACGGGGGTACCAAAACAGAGATATAGACCAATGGAACAAATATATGAAAAAAAAAAGCTCATGAGAAATAATGCCATACACCTACAACCATCTGATCTTTGACAAACCTGACAAAAACAAGCAATGGGGAAAGGATTTCCTATTTAATAAATGGTATTGGAAAAACTGGCTAGCCATATGCAGAAAGCTGAAACTGGACCCCTTCCTGACACCTTACACTAAAATTCACTACAGATAGATTAAAGACTTAAACATAAGACCTAACACCATAAAAATCCTAAAAGAAAACCTAGGCAATACCATTCAGGACATAGGCAGAGGCAAGGACTTCATGACTGAAACACCAAAAGTAATGGTAACAAAAGCCAAATTAGACAAATGGGATCTACTTAAACTAAAGAGCTTCTGCACAGCCAAAGGAACTACCATTTGAGTGAACTGGCAACCATGAGAATGGGAAAAAATTTTGTCAATCTTGCCATCTGACAAAGGGCTAATATACAGAATCTACAAAGAACTTAAACAAATTTATAAGCAAAAAACAAACAACTCCATCAAAAAGTGGGTGAAGGATATGAACAGACAATTCTCAAGAGAAGACATTTATGCAGCCAACAAACACATTTAAAAAAAGCTCATCATCACTGGTTATTAGAGAAAGGCAAATCAAAATCACATTTGAAATACCATCTCACACCAGTTAGAACGGTAATTATTAAGAAATCAAGAGACAACAGATGCTGGAGAGGATGTGGAGAAACAGGAACACTTTTACATTGTTGGAGGGAGTATAAATTAATTCAACCATTGTGAAAGACAGTGTGGTGATTCCTTAAAGATCTAGAAATAGAAATACCATTTGACACAGGAATCCCATTACTGGGTATATACCCAAAGGATTATAGATTATTCCATTATAAAGACACATGCGCATGTATGTTTATTGTGACACTGTTTACAATAGCAATGGCTTGGAACCAACCCAAATGCCCATCAACGATAAAATGAATAAAGAAAAGGTGGCATATATACACTGTGGAATACTATACAGCCATAAAAAAGAATGAGTTCATGTTCTTTGCAGGGACATGGATGCAGGTGAAAACCATTCTCAGCAAATTGACACAAGAACAGAAAACCAAACACCACATGTTCTCACTCATAAGTGGGTGCTGAAAAATCAGAACACATGGACACAGGGAGGAGAACATTACACACAGGGGTCTGTTGGGGGTGGAGGGGGCTGGGGAGGGATAGCAGGAGGTGGGAGAATTCGGGATGGATAGCATTAGGAGAAATACGTAGTGTAGATGACAGGGGGATGGATGCAACAAACCACCATGTCATGTATATACCTATATAACAAACCTACACGTTCTACACATGTACCCCAGAACTTAAAGTATAATAAAAAATAAATAATTGTGATTTACATAAAATATTATTTTTAAATGAACAATTTTATTACAGTTTAAATACTGTATTAATAAAAATTTTCACTTGACTCTAAATTTGCATACTAAAAATGGTTGGTGCAAAATTTCAGCTGATGAGAATCAATCTGATTAAACCTGCTATGGTTTAAAATTTTAACTTTGTTGATAGCTTACATTATTACTGTATTAAATAAAACTGTTAAAAAGTTATTGACACGTAACTACTTTGTTACATATTAAGTTTGATATTTAAAACTAAATTTTATTGACCATTAGATTTTTCAATAGATTTTTAAATGTGTGTGCATGTTAAAATAGTATGTGTATATATATATATATATATACACACACACACACACACAAACACACACACACGCACTGACATACACACACACATTTTTTTTTTTTTTTTGAGATGTGCTCTCACCTTTGTCACACAGACAGGCTGGAGTACAATGGTACAATCTTGGCTCACTGAAACATCTGCATCCTGTGTTCAGGTGATTCTTCTGCCATAGCCTACTGAGTAGCTGAGACTACATATGCCTGCCACGACTCCCACCCAGGTGATTTTTGCATTTTTTTTAGGGACAGGGTTTCGCCAGTTTGGCCAGGCTGGTCTCAAACACCTAACCTCAGATGATCTGCCCACCTTTGCCAACAGAGTGTTAGGATTACAGGTGTGAGCCACCACACCCAGCAAAGAATTCAATTTTAATGTGAGAAAATACAATGTAAGTTATATTTATAAGAAAAATTGTATCATTATCTTGCATGTTTCATTAGATATAGAAATTATATTTTGGGGAGGATAAATCTGGCTTATTGAAAATATTTTATGTAGTATCTTAATTTTTTCATATGTTTCATGAGTAGATTGAAAATTACTTGGCAAATTATCTTAATTTATGGATAAAGCATATGAATTAAATTTTAATTTTCTAGATGACAAGAAACATGTTGAAAGCATTTTACATATTATATAGCACTTATACAGACAAATGTGTCAACTTAAAATTTTTTTCTGAATATTTCAACAAAGGCAATATTAACTACAAGACAAAGAGAAATATATATATATATATAATATATATATATATATATTATACATATATACCTAGTATGTTTTGATGGGTAAGAGATGCCATGTATTCCAAAATATATATTTATTTGAAAAGGGAAATATACACATACCCATAAATTTATACGTGAATATACACATTTACATATATGTATGTGTGTCTATGCATACATATGTATATGTATACATTCATATGTGTATACACATAAATGTATACATGCAAATACACATAAATGTATAGTGCCTATGTATGCATAGAGATATGCATATGTGCATATGCATGCACACATGTATGAATACACATACACATGTGCACACACGTGTACATGCACGTGCATGTACACACATGCATGCATATATGTACACAGACGTACATACTTATATGTACATACACCTGTGCACATGTACATATATGTGCACACACATGAATGCACACAAATATGTAAATGCATATGCATGCATACACACGTGTTCACATATATCACATATGCATATATGCACGGGTTCACATATATGCATATGTGCAGACATGCATAGACATACATGCATACATACATATATGCATGCATGCAAACATACGCATATATACCTGTGTGTATATATGTCCATATATACATGCATACTTCATATACACATATGCCCATATGCATACATGTATACAAATGTGTACATATATGTGTATATTTTGGCCAGAATTATATATATTTTAAAAGGCGTTTGTGTGTGTGTGTGTGTGTGTGTGTGTGTGTGTGTGTATTTGGAGGCTCTGTCACCCTGTCACTCAGGCTGCTAGGCAGTGGTGCTGCGGTGCAATCAAATCTCATTGCAGCCTGGGACTTCTGGATTCAAATGTTCCTTTAGCCTCTGCTTCCTAAGTAGTAGGAGTAGCTAAGACTACAGGCAAGCACCACATTGCCTCATTAATTTTTTAAAAAAAATTGTATTTGTAGAGATGCAGGTTCTCATTTTGTGACCCTGGCTGGTCTACAATTCCTTGCCTCAAGTGATCTTGCTGCTATGACCTCCCAAGTACTGCGATAGGCATGAGACACTTTGCTCAGTCAGGAAAATATATATTTATTGAAGGAAATTGTTAATAAAATATCCCAATGCTTTCTACACTTTCTATATTTCACTGAATATATTAGTATTCTAATTATAATTATTTTACATTAATATTTCTTTATGAAAAAATTTACTTCATCTTTTTTGATCTATCAGACACATAGCCAGTTCTGAGAGATATAAACGAATGAAACATTCCAGCCTTTGTGTAACTCACAGCTTAGTAAAAGAAGTAAATCTGTTAACACATAATTAAAGAATACTTTGATTGCTGTTAGCACAGGAAGATTTATAGAGATTATTCTCTGAGAAACAGTAAAGGGTAATATGTAAACTAAATCTTAATAACTATTAGGAGTTCATCTGTGAAGAAAAAAGCAAACAGAAAATTTTTAGTCAAGAAAAAGAGTTTATGTAAATAAATGAACATTAAAGGAAAACAATCTATTAATGAAAATGTTGAAAGGTCAATTTGCTGCTTTTTATTTAGTGAGAATTTGAAATTAATATAAAATTTGAGGGTAGAACTATTCTAATGACTGTATATTATACACACCAAAGTGATATAGATTTTAGGTTTATAATGATCTTCAATAATATATATTTTCAAAAGACCCTCTTAGTCAAAAGGAAGAAGAATTGAAAATAAGAAGAGTGAAAACAGGCAATCAGTTGGAATAGAGAATCCATATTTATTTAATAAATATATTCAACAACACTTCGTGACTAATGGATACATTAGCTGACAGAAATATTAACCAATTATGTTTCTAAATTTGCTAGCTTAAAATCTCCAGATTAATTGACATGAATTAATCACAAAGGATTTCAGAAGGAAAAAAACATTATTTGACGGATAATGAGTTTGTGTCTGGATGTCTTTATTTAGAAGTTTCTGTTGGACAGGCGAAAAAATGTGGCCAAATGGAAGTTGAAATTAAGTATTGAATTCAGAAGGGCAGACTGAAGAAAAAATAGACATTAGGAGGCAATTAATACTAGGCAATGGTTGAAATCAAAGAGAGGGATTTTCCACAATGAGAAAGAATCCTGAAAAACATAATCATGAGAAAGACTGATGATTTACTGGGTGTGCAAAATAACAGTGAATTAAACAAATCAATATAATCCAATGGCAAAAGTTTTAAAAGCATGCTAAAAATGTCAAATTCAGGAGAAACCTAAAGTAAAGGAAGATTTCAAAGTCTCTTTCTTAAATATAGGAGGAGTCTGACTCCAGGCTAAAGTCCTATGTGTGATTTTCTTCAGGCTTTAACACAGGCAATTACAAAGGCCTCTCCTGGCACGCCTCATGTGGGAAAGCTGCCCTCGCCACTCCTTTTGGGCCCACAGCTAAGACTTTGGAGTCTGTGAAAGAGCTGAGTGAAGTACTCAGTCTTTCCATGTCTGGCATGCTCCTAAGCAAACCTGTGTTGCTAGCCCAGATGCCTCCATTTGGGGACCCTAGGTTGAGGCCTTCCTCAGTTATGTCTACTAGCACCTCATTCTGTTCTGAGAGAATGTTCTGAAGAGTCTTCTCCACTCTAACTCAGTGTTCAGTACATTTCCACTCCTACCCCGCATTCTCCTCCCCTTCTTTGTGCAAGAAATGGCAGGAGCCTTTGTTCAAGGTCCCCTGGTGATGAGACAATTTCCCCATCCCTGCTGATCCACTTCACTGACCTTCAGTATGGTTCCATGCGGGGAAAAAAATGGAACACTGTGAGTGTCAGTAGTGACTTTCCAGCCTCTTATTTCCACTATTGTGGTTAGTAAATAAAGTCTTAATTGCTACTTTAATTTTGGCTTATTTTAATAAACCATCTTGACAGCTGGAAGCTCTATGCTGTCCAGTTTAGCATTTGACAATAAATAGGCACAAGAGCAAAGGCCCAGCCCAAATGTGAGGTGGTTGGAAGCTCAGATGCTGGAGCTGACGGTTTCTGATCTTAGAGATGGTGTCTTTGGAAGAAAATAAGTTCAAAACCCAGAAAGTCACCAATGGAGACATTTCAGTCCCGTAAAAGCCAACGGGTTGACACAGAAGAAAGTTTCATTACAGGTAGTTATTATTTCCTTCTCTATTCAGAGAGGCTTATTACAAACATAAAAGCTGTACATTAACATTTCTTTAGCCTTTCATAACCCTAAAACTTTTCATAACCACAGGTCTCAAAATGAATTATTTTGTAGACAGTCTCCATCTATGAAGAAGGAATGGTATGCCAAGGCTTTTATGATACAGATCCCAAGTAAAATGTGTTTTTTTGTGAATGGGGCACTTTTCAATATTAATTTAATTTTCTAATAGATGTCATTTTTACTAATTAGCTATTATTAGCACCATATTTCATTTTTCTGAAATAAAGATAGGTTCAAGGACAAAGAGTTTCTTATTCATCTTTGTGCTCCCTAATGGCCAATTCATTGTATGACACATTATATGTGATCAATATAATATAATTAAAGGAAGTCATTCTGTTACTTTTTACAAAAATGGCAACAAATAAACAGCAAAAACAAAAACACTCTCAGAGGTAACACAGAATCATGTACTAATGATAATACAGACACTAGTGATGATGTTCACAAGGGTAATTAATTATTATCTTTTAGATGCTTTAAGTCCTAGGTTATATAACTTCTGAAAACAAATCCAACAGAGAGATGAACAGAGCCGATATTTGATACCCTGAATTCAGCTCTTCTTGAAGCAGATATATTCTTGTCTATACAATTTTATATACTTGGTTCTCTTTATCTCTCTTTCTTTCTCTCTCTCTCTCTGTCTCTCTCCTCTCCTATGAACTTTGAATTGCATATCAAAATCTATAACTTGAAAGCAAAGTAAATAAGCACTGGTTGCTACAAAATTCCAAATAGGTAAGAGTGACTAATTAGTGATTTCATAAGTAATATGTTGGGTTTATAGATACAGATATTGTTACTTTTTTATTTTTGAAGGGTTTTTTCAATTTAATTTTTATTTTACTTTAAGTTCTGGGATACATGTGTAGAATGTGCAGGTTTGTTACATAGGTAGGTATGTGTCAGGGTAATTTCCTGCACTCCAGAGATTGTTACTTTAAGAAGATGTTGAAAATAATGAAGAACAAAGATATTAATTCTTATATAGTATCCCAACATTCAACATGACTTTTAAAATCATATTTTAATATCAAGGTTGCTATGTTGCTAATTTACACTCAATGTATCTTCTATTTAAAAAGAAGATAAAGTTTAAAAACAATTCTATATTTGTTTTGTTTAATTTACAACCAGAAGATGATATTAAGTCCTGAAGAACTGACATTTGGGTAAGAATATCTGTTCTTAGAATGGAAAAAAAAAAAAAAAAGTGCCTGTTGCTGTGACAACCTCAATGTAGGCCTCAACCTAATGGCTCTCTATTCCTTCCCAACTTTTACTTCCAATTAAAATCACAAATGAAACACAAAATATAGAGAGAAACCCAAAACAATATTTGAAATTAGGGAGAGTTTGCTCATTATATTAGAAACATCAAGAAATTATTGTAATTATTTGTTATGTAGGGTATAGAGGTACATTTAAACAATAATAAATCAGTGACTCACTCTCTATCTGGAAAGCATGCGAGATCAGATCCCGGCAGAGTGCCATTTGTATTTAATAAGATGAACCATGGGCAACTGGGAGTGAATTTTCAACCTTGGCAATACCACTGGGGAAGCATTCTTCTTTCTTTAAGCCAAAATAAGAAAAGTGCATTTGGCAAGCTTTATTCTTGGCTTAGACTTGGAGCGTGCTTAGAACAGAAGGCTCTGCCAGGCAAAATCAGGGGATATACTGTGGTTGGCTCTTAAGGAAGTCATCTATTCCAGGCAATCACCAGGCACCCTGAGGAGGCCAACTCCTGGCTGCCACACCAAGCACCGAAAAGACACACTTAGACAGAAGGCAAAACTCCCTACTGTGACTGACTGTATTTCTATTTTCAGCTCCTCCCTTCCCTGCTCGCCCAGATTATCACAACAACTCTTTTGTGGTGTGGTTAAAATCTATAAAGTATATGTAAAAATTTCTTTTCTCGCCTCTATTTTGTCACAGATTTGGACTAAAACCCATAACAATCTCTAACAAAACCAACTCCAGTTTGGATTTGCTATCAACCCTTATCAGGAAAGCATAGTCATTCTTTGAGTGTGAGCTAAGACAAATACTTTCCTCAGTATGAATAAATAGTATTGTTCTAAGAAAAAGGAATACATATTAGAGAAATTTAAACGCATTTTTTAAGAAATGGAAGGGATTGCTTTGTTTGTTTTTTACAAAGCCATAAAGAAACTAAAGTGATAAAGTATAAAATAAATTCACAAAATTTCCCTGACCCTGGAAGTCAGATAATGTTAGTGAATATATGAAAATGGTAAGAAAAAAAAAAGGAACGTGATAGATGGACTGAGATCATTCTATTCACATATCACAGTATCCCCTAAGAAAGGGTGTTGGGAAAGAGGGAATACAAAATATTCAAATATGATATAATGATATTCTTCACTATGAAAAACTAAATGACAACACTTTAAAAACTCCTTACACATGAACATATCTATAACTTTAACATTTTCTACATATAAAAATTAATATGCTATATATTCCATATAGAAAATATAAAGCAATTAAGGAATAAAACTTAGAAACATACAAATACCTTTCTCCACATTAAATGCCAACTAACACTCATACAACAATGTAGTTTTACTTACAAAAATTATAAACTCAGAATATCATATTCATCTAGCTGGTCCTTCAAGTTAGTAAGGAGCCACTTGTAGGCATAATCTAGCTAATGTGGATAAAAATAAGATAAATAAAGCATGTGAAGCTCATTATAATAATTACTTAAAAGATACATTTTGAATATTAGGTATTACATGGAAAACTAATTTGGTCAATTAATTTTTTAAATTTAGCAAATTAAGGAAACTATTAATATAGATATATGTATTGAGGTATAAAATTGTACTGACATGTGATGCTAATTTGTTCATTTTACATTTATGACAATTCATACAAGTTAATATATGAAGATAAGTATATAAATTATATTAGATGTTTGTAAAAACAAAAATTAGTATTAAAAATAGGCTATATGCCTTTCAAAGTATGAAAGAGAGAAGAAAGGATCATATTCAGCTTATCTACTGGTACTTAACAAAATTAATGATGTAAATCAACAATTTATTACTATTTTCCACAATTATCATTTATTCTTCTTTCCCACCATTGTGTGAGCCTGAAAGCCTGCACAAGGATGGCTCTCACCCATGATGTCTGTCTGTGGTCACAGATGGGAAGTCTTAAATGTCTGGGAGCTTGAACAGCTGGTATCTGACCAGGCATTCCTCCTCCTCTCTGTGTTTCAAGGCTTCTTCCCCTCTCTCCCTTAGACTATAAATACCTTGGCTTCCTCAGGGTGTTCAGACTTCTGATGTGGCAGCTCTAGGCTGTGAGAACTAGGCAGTGGGAAGTACTAATCTTCCTAAAGGCTAAGCCAAGAACGACATCACTTCACCACATTCTAGTGGTTACAGCAGTCACCGAGACTCTGTCCCTCTCTGAATGCAAGGAGTGTTATCTCTGCTATTTATTCTGACACAAGCCCCAACAGAATTAAGACCTAATACTGGAGGAGCAGATACTTTATTTTAATGCCTCTGTTTACTCATCTGTAAAATAGTGTTATTAATACACCTTATGTGATAGAATTGTTATGAAGATTAAAAGTTTATGGAATATAATAAAAGTTTAAAATTTGGGGGTATAATTTTAAAAGTATTAGAATTTTAATTTTACATTTTACTGACAATTCAATTGAGCTACACTATTTTTCGTTCCTCTGAATCTTCTCCTGAACATGCTCTCTCTTGCTCTCTTTTTCTCTGTCTCAGTCTGTCTTTCTCTCTCTTAACACACACCACACACCCACATCCATAAAAATTTCTCAATCTTGATCATAGTCTAGGAGACACACACACACACACACACACACACACACACACACACAAATATCAGCCTTTTCTAGAGCAAAATAATAGATAATTATCAGTTAAAATAATGCAAAGAAAAATTAAAATTACATTTCAATTAATACAATCACATTAGCAGATTATAGAATAGCTTAAGCTATTTAATTTATAAATAAGTTAAATAAATCTCAACTCTAGATAAAAGAGGTAATTAAACTTCAATAAAAAATGCTTTGAAAGTAAATATACATTTAGTAACCTACACTTAAAAACGTATTTGGAAAAGTAAAAGCTCTGTGGGCAGCAATTGTATCACATTAAATCCTATTGTTGTCAAGAAAGAAAGAGAAAAGTAATTAAAATTTCAGCTTATTAAGATATAAAACAAACAGCATTTTAATATTGAAGAATATTGAGGTAAATTCGTGTTCCATGATTTGGAAAATGGCAGGAATAACAAATACACAAGTGGGTTTATTTATTTTAATAGGCATGCTTTTTAAAGGCTCTTGGAAAAGCTAACAAAGGGAATAATAAATAACATTATAAATGTGACTGAATATAATCTGAGATGAAGAATGCAAAATTTTAAGCAAATAATTTTAGTGCAATACACTATCAAATTTGAAAACACAATGAAATAGTTTTTTTGTTCTAGAAAAAAAGTGAAATTTCAGCATTATTTTGTTGAATTTCTGAGTGGAATGTAATTGAAAAAAAACCTGCCTAAAAATAGAAATATAATAAAGAAGTTTCAAAAAGTATTTAAATTCCAGCCAATTTTACATCTCAGTTCCAAGAACAGATAATTCTATGTTTTAAACAATATCAGAACACATAAAATGATGGAAGATCTGTTGATTGTCTTACAAATCTGTGAAAAGATGGAATTTAAGCCCTAACATTTTAGAAAACAAATTCTTACAGTATAGTACAAACATAAAAGTAAAAATTAGAAAATTAAAATAAAGACTGCATTATAGTAATATTCAATAATATTACACAACATTGAAGGAAACGTAAAAATGCTAAAACATCTTAAGAATTAGTTACTGGTATTTATAATTTCTCCAGATGTGAAGAACGTAAACATTATTATTAAATTAGTTTACCAAAAAGGGCTTGTAAATATAATAGCTTTACTTCCTGTATAATTTGTCTCTATCAATCATTAGCAGAAATTTACTGAAGATTGTCCAAAACTACTTTGTGGATCTAATAAGAGAACTTTATTATGTGTTGCATTTGCAGATGATTCTTCCAGTTGGCTTATAGGTGAAGAGTTCTGTCTGCTAGCAAATTCTCCATTGAAAACATTGCTTTATTAATAGCAAAACTTTTAATTTCCAGTAGTTGGTAGCAAATATATATATATATATATACATACATACATACATATAGTGTCTGAACAATATTTCTACCAGTTTCATTTGTATGCATTTTATCATTTGAATTAAAATGATGTATTTGTGAAATGCAAAGTAATTCTAATAATTGGCACAATTCCACATGAAATAATTATGCAAGCCAGGCTGAATGTGAAATAACACAGGATCTGGAAATACTGACACCTGCAAGATAAAGGCAATTGATTCCTGTGGGGAAAGCATGCAGGTGGCCATTGTGATAAATCTGCTTGTGATATGAAAAGGAATTTGAAAGCCTGAGGTGATGCCTATAGACAAGGTTATAATAAGCCATAATTTACGTTTTTATAACAAGGCTAGCACTAATGCCCAACCTTAATAATTTTTCATATGTCTGGAATAGTTCTGCCTTTTTTATTACATTTGATGTCGTTTATGAGAGAAGGTGATGAAAACTATTCCAATGATTATTATTTTAGAATTATGCATTTACTATTCATGGACTGATTTGCCTATATATTGCAATGATTATGTCAGCATACAGTGAGGAACTAAAATCCAGAATTGCACTGGCTATGGAGTGTCTATTCTTGACCTTTTCTTGGGCAGTGTCCAAGTTCATCAGCAATAAAATGTTGGATGAGAAGAAAATTATAGTGATGCCTGCTGAAATACAGTATCTCTATAATATTATACAACAGTAAGCAAAATACCTTAACAAATTCTAAATGCATTTCTGACTCTGCTTTCAAGTGTACATTATAAATATGACTCTCTTTGCAATGTCATTCAAATAATCCACTTCCTGTTATTCATAAGCCATACTCCGTGGCTTATGAATGACAATAAAACATAAGAATTGCATATTGTTTATGTAGGGAGCCAGCCCTACATCACCCATGGGTGGCTGGGACAAAGAAATGAGAAAAAGACAAATTAAGAGAGAAAGTGGGACCAGGGGCCATCACTTTATTACTTTGAAGGAGACAGTGAAGGCCCAGTGCTCTGATCATCCAGACTATTTACTGATTACAATTACTTTGATCTACAGGGTAGGGGTGGAATGATGGTGGAGTGAATCAGTGAGGAGGAACTGAATCAGTAAGCCAGAACTGGTGTGTCATCCTAAGGATTTATAACAGTGGTGGCTTGGGAGTTTCACAAAATAAGAACATGTGGTTATCTTTAGCCTATTATCTATGTGCAGCTGGTGGAACACAGATCTTACAGTGAGCCTACAAGTCTGGCTATGTCACAGTGCTACGAAGGGGTTTTATGTCCTTGAGCACAATGTTTATGGTAACAGAGCCGAGGTCACCCTGTACCAGAACATGAGGCATGAAAAGGCCTTCCTCCTCAGAGGCCTCCTGTGGCCTTCTACAGTTTATTGTTCCTTGTTTATATGTTACTCTTAACCAATTTTTGTAGGAACTTTGTAAGTCTTTTCTCCTTTGCTGCTTTTTCCAACAGTTTATTGGGCATAAGATGAGAAATTTCATCTGATAGTCCTTCAATCTAGCTGTACTAAAAAACAAGATACAATGACACCAGAAGAAAGCATGAAATATCTATTTCACTATAACAAACTTACCAAGTTATATTGCAGTATACTTTAATAGGGAAACATACCTGAAGAAAATTAAACTTAATACAATATATGGCAGGGTATCTTCATAATGCATGCTTTCAATCTCCTCAGTTACTTAATTGATGAAGTGATAGAGGATAGCCAAAAAACAAAATATGTGTATCATTTCTCTAAATTGGTGTAGCAATAATTATTCATTCCAATCATTTGGAATTTATCAGTTATTGCCTTTATCTCTTGGATATAAGTAAATAAATAATAATTGATAAATAAAAAGGTTGAGATCTGATTTTTATCTAGATTAAAACATTACTGACAGCAGAAACTTTGTAGGCTAGCAGCACTTCCAATGTTTATATATACATCATAAAGTGAACATTTGATGGTGATGGAGCTACAGTGCAGAATAAGAATGAGTGTATAATGACACAAAATTGGTATCTGGTATATGGAAACAAGTAATTGAAAATACATGAATTCACACTGCAAGAATCTAACTCCTTGACCAAAAAATAAATGGAAAACTATACTTGAAAATTTTAAGTGCTTTTCTTAGGTGTATTAATATTAGATTAGGGAAATTTGGAATAAAAATACTTTTGATGTGTGTATATATATATATTTATTTATAACATTTTAATGGTATATTTATAATATATATTTTAGGTTATATATTTAATCAATATACAATTAAAATATGAACAACATATAATACAAATATCTCTTATCTACAAGGTATTATAATAAACAGAGTCTATGATAATTATCCATTTCCTTTTATTATCTAGGATGTATCAACTATGGGAGGATAAGAATTACACTTAGGAAAACAGAAGTCATAATGAAAGGTCTCAACAGCAGTCTGTGTTAGACAAAATTATTAAATGGTTCCCGGATTTTCACTCTGTTGTCCATACTCTGTGTTAATTATTCCCCTTGAATATGGGCTACTTTTGTGGCTAGGATATGTGCTAGGATATGCATCTCATGATTTGGGTACTTTTCAGTGTTCTCTGTGAATTGATGAGAGATTAACATGGGTGACCTAATCGTAACAACCCTAAAAAGAAGATGAAAAGGCAGAGCGGCACATTCCTTCTGGCCTGAAAATGAAGCAAACATCCACACTGTAAAGTATCTATGGAGGCCATGTGGCAAGGAATGCCAGGCTCTGTAGGAGCTGAAATTGTTCCTTAACTTATAACTAGCAGAAAATGAGGACCTCAATCTTACAGCAGACAGAAATACACTCTGCCAATAACTGAGTGTGTTTGGAAGAGGCCCCTGAGCCTCAGATGAGTTCATAGACTGGTCTGCATCTTGATTAGAGCCTCTGAGACCCTCCATGGAGAACTCAGTAAACCTGTGGCACAAGTCCCCACTTACGGAAAGGATGCAAGAATAAATTTCTTGCAAGACACTATGTTTGTGATGATTTGTTACACAATAGAAAATGAATACAAAGTCCTTGATAAGTATTTAAAACCTCAGACAAATTGTATAAAATAATTGTTATAGACATGTAGAAAAGGAAAAGGTCTCTTGTATTTCCAGTAATAAGCAAAGATAAGAGATCATTAGAGACAGAAGACCGAAGCTGACATTTCATGGGAATGATAAGAAATTTCTACTTATTATCTTCAATTTGCCAGCTTACAGGTGGTGGTAAGAATGACATTTGTAGCGCTGAGTTCAGATCAGTACTTCAAAGTGTCCTCATAATAATACATAAAAGGAAAAATTGAGGAGAAAGTGGATGAGTGTCTGAAGCTTGAGCAGCAGTTTGTTTTCCTAAGAAGTGACTAGAAAATATTCTGAGTATATGAAAAAAAGCAGAGATTAGAAAAATCTGTCTTAGGTTTTATGCATTTGAAAAAAAAAGTAAAGCATAAGAAAAAGAAGATAAAGGAGAAGAACTCCAGGAGAAGGGAAAGTAGGAGTACAAAAGAACAACAAAAAAAGATTATTTGCTATCAAATATCTAAATTTTATGGCTAGCATAATATTGAATTATTACAATATGTTATATTTCATATTAACCTTGGAAAGTCATGAATGTTATAAAAAATTGCTGAGCTCTTAAGAAAAATAATGTATTAGCCTTACACTTCTGTAATGTTTTACAATTTGCAGATAATATATATGACTTCATTTTAATTGTCACATTCACACTGAGAGGTCATACATGTAATTTTTACAGTTTTGAAAATTAAAATCTCTGTTTCAGTCATAAATTAACGAACATTTATTTCATTTTCTGGCATTAACTAAACAAAGAATCAAGGGAGAAAATCCATTTTAGTGTGAATGATAATTACTTCATTTTTACAGTATTGACTTTGAGGAAGAAACCACAGCAAGTTATACAATGTATTTTTTCTGGATAAAATTCCATTAGTTTTTAAAATGTTATAGCCTGTTACAATTTTAAACATATTCTTTCACATTTACAGTGCAAATGGAGATTTTCAATGAATCACAACTAAAATAATGAACTAGTAAAATTGAGCATTTGACCAGCAATCTTACCTGTACATTATAAGAATTATTTACTGTTTTTGAACATAAGCTGTGATTGAACTGATAAAATTGAATAATTTTTGAATTACTCATAATCCTTTAATTATTATAATATATTCTTGAAAGTAAGGCAGTGACAGGCTTTTGGTTGAGGATTATGGAACTGAAGAAAACACTGTATCAGAAATACAATTAGGAAACATGTCTTGTTTGACTGTGTTCCTCTTGACCCTGTCTACATTCTTCTCTCTGAGGCATTATCAGTAGCAATGAATTTTTCCTTGAAACAGTTATAAATCTTGCTACTAGCATGGTGAAAATATCTACTGTTTAAAGAAAATGTCCCAAAAGTAGTGTAATACAGAGCCACACTGATTTTTAAATCTCTTACAATACTTGAGGGTGATTGGGCTTAGCAGTGGAGTCAATTCCTACAGAAATGAGGTCAAAGTAAGGTGTTGACTGCACTGGGCTGAAAGATGCAAGGTAGCTCACCCACAGTTGTGCTGTCTGGGAAGGCTGGGGTGAGTGGGAATCTTAGGATGGCTGGGACTTCATGGAGTTTCCAGGCCACATCCTCTCCCTGTGACTTTTCCATGTGTTCTATTCAGGGTAGCCAGTCTTGTTACATCAGAGCTCGACACCCAACACTGCAAACCAGAGATGCCAAGTCTCTTCCAGGCTATGTACCAGAACTGGAGAACATCACCTCCACCAGTTCCTGGTAACTATAACAGTTAAAAGCACTTAGCACAATCCCAGGGAAATGTAACTGGGCTCTGGGCCTTCTTGTGAGAGCAGAAAGGTTAAACTTTTACCAAATTAAAGGAATAGCATTAAAAGGAATGTTTACAGTTTCCCTATCACTATAACAAGTGTGAGGCTCTGGCTTAAAGTTAAATGTTCCACCAAAAATTTTTCTAGAGATGTAGGCTTCCTCATGACTCAGTTTCTTTGAAAATATTGTGTATACCTGCCTTCAAGGTGGGTGGTGAAGTGTAAGTTCTCAATCCTAGCTGGATTATTTGGGTTATATACCAAGAGCAACTCATGTGGCAAGAAGCCATCAAGGGAAATGGGGAATCATGTATGTTCGGATATATAATTTCATCCTTAAATATGATTTGGATGGCCTACATAAATGTCTTAGGTCAGTCTGCTATAATGAAATAGCATGGGCTGGGTGCCTTAAACAACAGAATTTTATATTGCACAGTTCTAGAGACTAGAATTCCAAGATCAAGGCACCAACACAGTGTCTGGAAATGGCTCTCTCCATTCTTCAGTGCATGTGGGGAGACGAAGCTCCCTGATCTCATATTATGAGGTCAGTAATCCTATTATGTGGAGCCCACCTCAGGAACTCATTTAAATCTAATTATTTCCTAAAAGTCCCATTATTGGTCAATATGTGATCAGTATCATCAAATGGTTAAACTGAATGTGTATGTAGATGGTGTAAATGAGGAAATCTAAGGGAGCCTGAGCTAAATATAATAATATAAAATATAATACCTTGGTTTATATAGCTTATACATTAAAATCATTGTTTCTAAAGGTCAGTTTTAATAAATTGGAAAGGGCTAGTTTTTTCAACATTATAGAGAGAAAGAAAATCTCAGGAAATAAAGGTAAATTTTTGTATAATAGCAATCAAATCTATATAACTGAGATTTTATTTCAGACCAGAGAAATACATCTTGAATAGTTTTTGTCAAACAATGTATTCATACAACTAATTTCATGGTTTATTGCTTTCTATGGTTAATTGTATTTCTCAACTTGGCTAGACCATAATGGTCAGTTGGTTGGTATATCACTAATTTAGATGTTGGTGTCAAGGTATTTTTTAAAGATATGATTAACATTAAAGTCAGCAGACATTGAGTAAAACAGATTGCCCTCCATAATGTGAGGGAGCTTCAACCATTTCCTTAAAGGCAATAAGAGAAAAGACTGACGTTTTTAAGTTCAGCCTTCTGACTGCCACATTAAAACGAAAAAAAAAAAAAAAAAAAAAAAAAAAAAAAAAAAAAAAAAAACAACTTTGCCTGAGTTTATAGCCCCTTTGTACCTTTTGCATGCAAGATACAACATCAAGTCTTACATGAATTTCCAGGCTGCCAGCTTGCCCTATGGATTTCAGGCATGCCAGCCCTGACAGTCACCTGTGCCAATTCCTAAAACACCTCTCTCTATATATGGATGTATTTATTCTATTAGTTCTACACAATATTTTTAAGAATCATAACTAATTTAGTGATATTTTTACTTTCTTATTAAACAAGGTCACCAAAGAAAAATATAATTTTTATATTTTTTATTTATACTAAAATTTATTCCTTAGTTAATTCAGTATAAAATAGAACCATCACAAATTAGTATAAATGTTCATTGGTTTGTTGAATTGATAAATACATGATTTAATTAAAAATTATATTTCAACTTATTTAGAAAAATACTAGTATAAATCTATTCATTAAATACTTTAACTTGGTTTGAAAAAAAATGGAGTTCTGTTACACAAGCCACTTTTCATTTGTCCAAGAAGTTTTTAGCACATAAAAAATAAGTTAATTTTCTTATTTATTGCAATAATCATAAGAACTTTTCATTTATTTTTTTACTGAGCTTTACTAAGCATTAGACACTAGAGTTTAGTGCTTTAGAGCCCATTAGCAAAATTCTCATACTCAACTATGAAAATTACCTTTATTATTCCCACTTCACAGCTGAGCAAAATAAAGATTTCAAAAGTTAAATGGTTTTTCCAAATTTATACTTGTAGTAAGTGCACAAGTTTTGGAGTTCAAAGTCTAAAATCTTTTAAACATCATATTTTGGGATGGAGATTTTAAATAAATAAAGTATTGTTGGCATTTTGTCAACTGGCCCTAACAGCTATCAGTTTTGAAACTAAGGCTGATCTCTGTCTTTCAGGCTCTGCTTGCTGCTTCTTTTTGCTTCCCTCTATGAGTCAGCTACACTATTCTCTCTACCATCTTTTTCTGTTTGTATATTTATGTATCCATTACACACATAAATATGGTCTTCTCAAGGTATTAGGACTTTTTTCTACATAAATTATAGATCTCAGTTAATACAAGCCTGGGGGAAAATGTATTGGTTTATATAATACATGAGACAAGGAAAAGGGCACTTGGGTTTATGGGACAACTGGAACCAAATTCTCAAAGACTTCCAGAGTTTTGTCTTTTCACATTTGCCTAAGTTTCTCTTCTTGGTTCATTCTCTTATGCTGAAGACTATCCTTTCATGGCAGGAGAATGGCCACTGATAGGTAGAAAACCTCACTTATCTATCACTGGTAAAGAATTGAGTGTCTTTCTCTCTCTCTGATCTCAAATAAAATAATATCTCATCAGGGTTTCTGATCAACTGACTTTCTGTTTCATGCAAACACCCACAACCAATTAACCATCAGGAAATTGTAGTCTGAAATATATTGCCCATATTTAAAGTACATAGGTTCTTCTTAGAGGAATATGAAAATATTCTACTAATTGAGAAAACAATAGATGATCACTATACTCATTTTCACATGGCCTAACTTTGGTACCTCAGGCTAACTTCCCATGACTGTTGAAACACACACCAAAATGTGCTAGTGTTATGGAGGTTAAAGAGTAAAATCTCCTTCTCATTATGTCTTGCTTATTTTTGTAATGAGTTATGAACCAAATTTCCACTATCAAATCCCCACATGGACTCACATTTGTTATTCATATGGACTGGTTCATAATGTACTGCTGATTTTATTTTAATAAGTCCCTATGCTACCATGTGCTATAGACTGGCAGCTTCTGATAAATTGATGTAATATATGAAGCTATACATGCAATAACATATTTCAAGTAAATAACTTAAAAATTATATTGGACTCTTTAAAAAAAGATTTGATAAAGACATATATGGAAAAAATCTAAAATAAGATGTTGAAAAAAAGCTTTATAAAGAATGATAATTAAATGGTCATACAGAAAGATCTTTGATGATCCAGTTTAATCCAGTTACATACTGTACCAGGTAGAGAATAGCTACACATGCAGTCAATCCCCCACAGAAATCTACCTCTTCCCAACAAAGATTTGATAACTAACACAGACTTAGATATTGTATTTGAAGAAGCTGGATTGCAGAGTTTTTTTTTTTTATTGCTCACTATATATCCATACTCTAGGAAATGTTTATGAGGTGATGGAGTTGATATCATCTACAGATACATTGTGAATAAATTATGTTACTAGAAGTGTTCACATTTTGCTTATAATCAATTTACAGCTTCAAATTACTACTCCCAAATATGGCTGTAGGAACTTCAGTCAAAAATATTCTCGAATTAGGTTTCCCACTTCCCAAAAGAGCTTTACTCTTAAGTTGTAATAATAACTGAGAACAGAAAACAAAAAGAATCTCTGCTATAAGTAATCTCTAAGAATCTATAAGTAATCTCTAAGTAATCTAATTTCTTCAGTATCATACAAGGTGAACTAGGTGTAATACATATCAAGATATCTTCCTAATATAGGCTTTAAGGTATTTAAAAAAAAACAAATTGGTTTTGGAGTTCAATATCAAAGTAGAATTTTTCTTTAACTTCTAATCAGATAGCAAGACTAGATACTATTGAACCTATTTCTAGTTAAGAACAATAAAAACCATGTATTATAACACAGAACACTTACCTTTTATAAAATTTTATTTATTTTATGATGCAATTCAATAAATAGCTACCTACAACACACCATAAATGAACTATAGACATTATTATGAAGTTTTACATTTCTAGTTCTTCTTTAAAATATCTATCCATTTATGGCTGAATATGGCATAATTATTGTTTTTCTGTCTGGATTGTTTCGATCTTTTCTAAATTATTTTCCTATTAATTTTACATTTCATTATATTCTTACTTCATTTAAGTTTGTGAAAAATGATCTTTTAACAGAAGCTTATTTGCTACCAGATTATGCTTATTCACCAATTCAAAATTATCTTAAAACTTTCAAGAACGTTATCAGTGATAAAATGGTTTAGAAGGTATATCTTTCCTCCCATACACTGCAAACAGAAGGGCTGGTTTTCTACATTGGTTTTATACTCATTTATTATTTTTCTTTCTTTGATTTTTGCTTTGGGATAATTCTAAAATGTAATTACTTTTTAAGAATAAAAGGAACTTCCTGATTAAGTAGAAAAATGTCTTATCAATAGGCATAAGATATATAAATAAATGCCCTGCTGTTAGTACTTTAAAGGAAACCTCCGAATCCTGAAGTGGCTAAAAAAAGGTATGAAAACAGGATATTGATTGAGTTGAGACTTGAGGAAGGGCAAGTGCTAAGATTTTAGATCAATAAGCGAAAACCTTCTAAAGGGATTGGTCCAAATAGAGATAAAAGAGGAAATCACAAATACATATTTGTCTGTTGTGTACAGCAGCCACCGGTGGAGACATATGTAAGATAAATATTCTCAGCTAACAGAAAATTCTAAAGAGGTAGTAGCATGACAAAACCATGTTGTTTAATAAGAAATTAATGTTTAAAAATATAAAATACATTGGGTATATACACAGTAATGGGATTGCTGGGTCAAATGGATTATAAATCATTCTACTATAAAGACACATGGACACATATATTTTTTTGCAGCACTATTCACAATAGCAAAGACTTAATAAAAAGAAAGTAAAAGAACAATTTGAAAGTATGTACAGTTAAAATCTTCAAGTGTTCATATTCACCAACACTATTCTCAGCACTGTTCATATATTATTTAATATTTACAAACATTATTGGAATAAACTATTGCAATGTGATTTTTCAATGAGAACACTGAAGTACTGACAATATACTGATTCTATCAAACATCACATGGCTAACAACTTATGGCTCTAGATTTAGGGCCTAAACTGTGTAAAGGGCCTACATTTTTCATCTCTCTGCTCTACTTTCTTGATGCATTATACGGACATATACATTTTTTTTAATTGCTTTTCAGAAGAATAATTTTACTCATTTTTAAATTAAACAAAAACCGAGAGAGTATGTCTATGAGAGTTTAAAAATACATTCTTTCGGCCGGGCGCGGTGGCTCAAGCCTGTAATCCCAGCACTTTGGGAGGCTGAGGCGGGTGGATCACGAGGTCAAGAGATCGAGACCATCCTGGTCAACATGGTGAAACCCTGTCTCTACTAAAAATACAAAAAATTAGCTGGGCATGGTGGTGCGTGCCGGTAATCCCAGCTACTCAGGAGGCTGAGGCAGGAGAATTGCCTGAACCCAGGAGGCGGAGGTTTCTGTGAGCCGAGATCGCGCCATTGCACTCCAGCCTGGGTAACATGAGTGAAACTCCGTCTCAAAAAAATAAATAAATAAATAAATAAATAAATAAATAAATTCTTTCATAGACATTCTTTGTTATTTTCTGATATTTCAACTATTAGTCTTTCCTCTGTTTATCCTTTGTTGCTTATGACTCAGAAATTCAGTGTAACCAAGTGTCACTTCTAACGGCAAGATGCATATTGGGCCTTTTAATAGTCCTAGGAATAAATGCTTCAAACCTATCATTTATCATTTACTGATAACATACTTAGATTTCAAAGGCTATATCAAATTTTACCTGCAGATTAAGAAGACGTCTTGATTTGATTAGTACAAAGATATCTACAATTTCTTATTTTTTGCAATTATATCCATACAGCTAGAGTAGACAGATGAGACTGATTGGACCTGCCTGTTAAGTTGAGGAGGTGTGTGTTCACTGACCAAGCAGCAGTAGCCTCAGATGCCAGAGCCATATTAATCAGTCTGAGCAGGCAACCTTCCATAGCCACCTCTGTATCCTGAGTTTCTAGTGGATCCTTAGTCTTGGAACTCTTTTCCAGAATAGTAATCAAGACATGTCAAATAACAAATATGATTCTTTATCACTTTTCTCACTAATTAATAAATTTAATAGCATTATCATTTTATATAACCTTGTTTTTGCCTTACACATTTTTGTGTGGGCTCCATTACAATTCATTTGTGAATTTTTTTATGTTACTTAAGTTTATTTGCACTTTTATTATAGGATGATCTGGGCTATCTGGTGCACAAGGTCTCTAGTTTATTGTATGATCCACTTACTAGCATATATATATGTATATAATTTTCAAGCCTTCATGAAATTATTACTCTGCAGAATGGCAGATAGGCTTCCGGTTATGAGATATTTTACCTCTCAAGTGCATTTATAAAATCTTAGATGGTGGAGGGGGCACACCAAGATGGCCTAGAGGAGGCAACACCGGAATGTAGCTCCCAGTGAATGAGATGCAGAGGACTAGAGGACCTCATGATTCCAAGCTGGGTTCATTTGAGTGGGACTAGTAGGACTCTGAAAATAGCCCAGGGAAGGAGCCAAAGCAGGGTGAGAGCCACCCAGGGAGGGTGAACCAAGACAGGGCAGGGGGCTTCCCCACTTGCAATGTGCAGTCAGCTCAGAGGGTTGGGGACATCACCCCCTCGGTGCTTCGATTCAGATCCTGTGCTTAGCTCATCCCTCCTGCAACCCAGGGTGCAAGTGAGCCCCGCCAGACTGAGGAGCACTGTGGGTTGTCAATGAAAATCTGAGCCATGGCTCCCGCCTGGTGCTGCAAGTCATCAGCACAGACCTGAGCAGAAGTTTGGACCAAGGACAGCAGGGTGGAACAACCCATCCGGAAGAAAGAGGCAGAGTTGAAAACAGGGAAGCAGGCTTATTAAGGCCTGGCAGGCCCTAACCCCACAAAACTCAAACTAAAGCCCATGCACCAGAGAGCTTGGCAGCCAATACACCAGTTTGACTCCAGCGAAGAAGATCAAGCTCAGGGAAGGCTAGACACCATTGGAAGGCATGGCTAATCTCAACTGCAAACAAACTCCAGGGAAAGACCACACATCCAGCAACCTTACTGAATCTGAGGCAGCCCAGTTGCACCTCTACAGGCCAAAAAATGATATAGCTCCAACTGCAACAGAAAGGAATGTACTCAGAGATTCCTCCTGAAATCACAAACTTCAAAGATCAAAGGGAGATAAATCCACAAACCCGGGAAGAAACCAGCACAAAAAAGGATGAAACCCTCAAAGACTAGAACACCTCTTCCTCTCAGAGGGATCACAACTCCTCACCATCAAGGGAACAAAACAAGAGAGAAAATGAGTTTGATGAATTGACAGAAGCAGGCTTCAGAAGTTGGGCAATAACAAACTTCTCTGAGTTAAAAGACCATGTTCTAACCCAATGCAAAGAAACTAAGAATCATGAAAAAAGGTTAGACAATATACTAGCTAGAATAACCAGCTTAGAGAAGAACATAAATGACTTGATGGAGCTGAAAAACACACCACGAGAACTTTGCGAATCATACACAAGTTTCAACAGCTGAATCGATCAAGAAGAAAGGACATCAGAGATAGAAGACAAAATCGATGAAATAAAACTAGAAGGCGATATTAGAGAAAAAAAGAGTGAAAAGCAATGAACAAAGTCTCCAAGAACTATGGGATTATGTGAAAAGACATAACCTATGCTTGATCAGCATACCTGAATATGATGAGGAGAATTAATCCAAGCTGGAAAACACTCTTTAGGATATTATCCAAGAGAACTTCCCCAACCTAACAAAGCAAGCTAATATTCCTACAGAGAACACCACAAAGATATTTCTCAAGAAGCGCAACCCCAAGGCACATAATCATCATATTCACCAGGGTTGAAATGAAGGAAAAAATCGTAAGGGCAGCCAGAGAGAAAGGTCAAGCCACCCACAAAGGAAAGGCCATCAGACTCACAAAGAATCTCTTAGGAGAAACTTACAAGCTAGAAGGGAGTGGGGCCCAATGTTCAACATCCTTAAAGAAAAGAATTTTCAACCCAGAATTTCATATCCAGCCAAACTAAGCTTCATTAATAAAGGGAAAATAAAATCCTTTGTGGACAAGCAATTGCTGAGAGATTTCATTGCTACAAGACCTGCCTTACAAGATCTCCTGAAAAAAGTACTAAACATGGAAAGGAACAATCAGTACTAGCCACTGCAAAAAGGTACCAAATGGTAAAGAACAATGACACAATGAAGAAATTGCATCAATTAATGGGCAAAACATCCAGTTTATAACAAAATGGCAGGATCCAATTCAAAAATAACAATATTTACATTGAATGTAAATGGCCTAAATGCCCCAATCAAAAGACACAGACTGGCAAACTGGATAAAAAGTCCCCATTGATGTACTGTATGCAGGAGAACCATCTTAAGTGCAAAGAATCACATAGAGTCAAAATAAAGGAATGAGAGAGGATTTAACAAGCAAATGGATAGAAAAAAAAAAAAAGCAGAAGTAGCAATCTTGGTCTCTGACAAAATGGACTTTAAACAAACAGTGATCAAAAGAGACAAAGAAGGGCATTACATAATGGTAAAAGGATCAATGCAGCAAGAAGAGCTAACGTTCCTAAATATAGACACACCCAACAGAAGAGCACCCAGATACATAAAGCAAGTTCTTAATGACCTAGAGACTTAGGCAAAGAGGCTTAAACTCCTGCACAATAATAGTGGGAGAATTTAACACTCCACTGACAATAGTGGACAGATCAATGAGACAGAAAGTCAAAAGGGATATCCAGGATTTGAATGCAGATCTGGACTAAGCAGACCTAATAGACATCTACTGAACACCCCACCCCAAATCCACAGGATACACATTCTTCTCAGCACCATATCACACTTACTTTAAAATTGAACACATAATTGGAAGTAAATCACTCCTAAGAAAATACAAAAGAACAGAAATCATAACAGCCTCTCAGACTTAATTTGGTTCCAATTAGAACTCAGGTTTAAGAAAAGCACTCAAAACTGCACAATCACCTGGAAACTGAACAATTTGTTCCTGAATGGCAAATGGATAAACAATGAAATGAAGGCAGAAATAAAAATATTCTTGGAAACCAATGACAACAAAGACACAATGTACCAGAATCTATGGGACACATTTAAAGCAGTGTCTAGAGGGAAATTTATAGCAATAAATGCCTATATGAGAAACAAGGAAAGATCCTAAATCAACACCCTGTGGCGAAAATGGAAAGAGCTAGAGGAGCAAGATCAAAAAAACTCAAAAGCAAGCAGAAAACAAGAAATAATTAAAATTAGAGCAGAACTGAAGGAGACAGAGACACTAAAAACCCTTCCAAAAATATCAATAAATCCAGGAATGGGTTTTTTGAAAAGATCAACAAAATAGACAGACCACTAGCTAGATTAATAAAAAAGAAAATAGAGAATAATTAAATAGATGCAATAAAAAATGGTAAGGGGGAGATTACAAGCAATTTCACAGAAATAAAAACTACCACCAGAGATTACTACAAACAGCTCTGTACACATAAACCAGTAAATCTGAAAGAAATGGATACATTCCTGTACATTTGCACACTCCCAAGACTAAGCCAGGAAGATGTTGAAATGCTGAGTAAGCCAATATCAAGGTCTGAAGACAAGGCATCAGTTAATAGCCTACCAACAAAAAAAGTCCAGGTCCAGACAGGTTAACAGCTGAATTCTACCAGATACAAAGAGTAGCTGGTACCACTCCTTCTGAAACTATTCCAAACAATCAAAAAACAGAGAATCCTTCCCAAATCATTTTATGAAACCAACATCATCCTCATACCAAAGCCCCTCAGAGACACAACAAAAAAAGAAAACTTCAGACCAATATCCATGATCAACATTGACACAAAAATCTTCAACGAAGTACTGGCAAACCGAATCCAACAGCACATCAAAAAGCTTATCCACCATGATCAAGTAGGCTTCATCCTGGGGATGTAAGGCTGGTTCAACATATGCAAGTCTATAAAAGTAATCCACCACATAAACAGAACCAAAGACAAAAACCATGATTATCTCAATAGATGCAGAGAAGGCCTTCCACAAAATTCAACAGCACTTTATGCTAAAATCTCTCAATAAACTAGGTATCGATGGAACGTATCTCAAAATAATAAAAACTATTTCTGACAAACCCACAGACAATATCATAAAGGACAAAAACGAGAAGCATTCCCTTTAAAAACTGGCACTAGATAACGATGCCCTCTCTCCCCACTCCTATTCAATATAGTATTGGAAGTTCCAGCCAGAGCAAGTGGGCAAGAAAAATAAACAAAGGGCATTCAATTAGAAAACAAAGAAGTCAAATTGTCCCTATTTGCAGATGACATGATTATATGTTTAGAAGGCCCCACTGTCTCAGCCCAAACTTCCTTAAGCTGATAAGCAACTTCAGCAAGGTCTCAGGATAGAAAGCGAATGTGCAGAAATCACAAGCATTCTTATACATGAACAACAGACAAATAGAAAATGAAATCATGAGCGAACTCCCATTTACAATTGTTACAAAGATAATAAAGTACCTAGGAATACAGCTAACAAAGGATGTGAAAGATCTCTTCAAGGAGAACTACAAGCTATTGATCGAAGAAATAAGAGAGGACACAAACAGATGGAAAAACATTCCATGTTCATGATTAGGAAGAATCAATATTGTGAAAATGGCCAAACTGCCCAAAGTAATTTACAGATTCAATGTTATCCCCATCAAGCTACCACTGACCTTCACAGAACTGGAAAAAAACAATTTAAACTTCATATGGAACAAAAAAAGAGCCTGCATAGCCAAGACAATCCTAATTAAAAAGAACAAAGCTGGAGGCATCTCACTACCTGACTTCAAACTATATTGCAAAGATACAGTAATGAAAACAGAATGGTACTGGTACCAAAACAGAGATATAGACCAATGAAACAGAACAGAGGCCTCAGGAACAATGCCACACATCTACAACCATCTGATCCTTGATAAACCTGACAAAAACAAGCAATGGGCAAAGGAATCCCTGTTTAATAAATGGTGATGGAAAAACTGGCTAGCTGTATGCAGGAAGCTGTAACTGGACCCCTTCCATACACGTTACACAAAAATTAACTCCAGTTGGATTAAAGATTCAAACATAAGAACTAACACCATAAAAACTCTAGAAGAAAACCTAGGCAACATCATTCAGGACATAGGCATAGGCAAGGACTTCATGACTAAAACATCAAAAACATTGACATAAAAAGCCAAAATAGACAAATGGGATCTAATTAAACTTAAGAGCTTCTTCACAGTAAAAGAAACAATCCTTAGAGTGAACAGGCAACCAACAGAATGGGAAAAAAATTTTGGGCTACTATCAAGAATCTACAAAGAACTAAAGCAGATTTACAAGAAAAAGAAAAACTCATTCAGAAGTGGGCAAAGGATGTGAACAGACACTTTTTAAAAGAAGACATGAATGTGGCCAACAAACATGAAAAAATGCTCATCATCATTGGTCATTAGAGAAATGCAAACCAAAACCACATTGAGATATCACGTCACACCAGTTAGAATGATGATCATTGAAAAATCTGGAGAAAATAGATGCTGGAGAGGATGTGGAGAAAAAGGAACACTTTTACACTGTCAGTGGGAGTGTAAATTAGTTCAACCATCGTGGAAGACAGTGTGGCGATGCATCAAGGATCTAGAAATAGAAATTCCATTTGACCCAGCAATCCCATTACTAGGTATAGACACAACACAAAGGATTATAAGTCATTCTGTTACAAAGACACATGCACACGTACATTTGTTGGGGTGCTGTTTATAATAGCAAAGACTTGGAACTCACCCTAATGCTCATCACTGATAGACTGGACAAAGAAAATGTGGCACATATACACCATGAAATAGTATACAGCTAAAAAAACAAATTCCTGTCCTTTGTAGAGACATGGATGAATTTAGAAACCATCATCCTCAGCAAACTGACATAAGAACAGAAAACCAAATTCCGCATGTTTTCACTCATAGGCGGATGATGAACAATGAGAACATTTGGGCACAGGGAAGAGAACAACACTCATTGGGCTTGGTTGGGGGGTGGAGGTGAGGGGAGGGGAGGGATACTGGGGGGCGGGAAGGAAGGGAAATGGAAACACCAGGAGAAATGCCTGATGTGGGTGACGGTGGTGGGGGGATGGAGACAGCAAACCACCATGGCATGTATGTTCCTTTGCAACAATCCTGCAGGATGCAGGATGTGCACATGTACCCCGGAGCCCAAAGAACATTAATAAAATAAAATAAAATCTTAGACAAATGCAGCTTTAAAACAATATTTTCAAGGAAATATCCAAGAATCTGTACTAGGCATACTTTAAATAATTTTTATTTTAATAAGTGCATAAATATACAAATTTGATTTTAAATTATTTTGAGAAACTAAATTTCTCTGACTATAAAAATACTCACAAAATTTTCCAAAATCATGTTCTCTGTAAATTAATTGGTTGTTTACCACAACTAAGTGATTGTTAGTGAGAATGTTAAAAAAAAAATAGGTGTAACACTCAATTCTGTACCATTTGGCTGCACCTATTAATGTCATTTTGTGCACTTCAGTTTATCACTAGTGTTGGTGGAGATGTCCCAGATACTTGTAAACCCATATAATGCTTTCTTAAGGAAATAGATTTAAGCATGTTTTACATTGGAACATGATATAATTCTATGTTCTAAGTAACAGTTTGGAGGAAATTTTACAAATGAACTTTTTTTTTTTAACAATTCTTAAAAACAAGACTTAAATTCCTTGGTTTTACTTAGTAAAATAAATAAACAAATAAATAAGCTTGTGGCTTATAATATACAAAATTATGGTGCTTTTGGAAAACAAAATACATAATTTATTGACCAAGGACAAGGCACTATTTCTACAACATGAACAATAACAATCATGTGCCAGAAATTTGTTATTTTCTGAAATAAAAAAGGGTCAATTAATGTTAGCCAAGTCCAGTTACTTAGACTTCATGGCAAAAAAAAAAAGAGATAAAAAACAAAAACCAGGTAAGCAAAATTAAAATTGTAAGAGTGTAAGAGTTTAAAGGCACACATAGAAATATGTCTTACACTGGCACACATAGGAAAATTTCTGGGATTTTCCCAAATTAAAAATGAAGAAAGGTACTAAAATTTACTATGTGATTTATTTAAGTAGATGTTTTCTAATCATGGGAATTGAGTTATAAAAACATTTTCATCTTTAAAATATAAAAGATGAGTCAAATATTTGTCAAATGCATCACTGTAACAAGACGATTTCTGGAGAACTCTATAGTATCCTCTTTCTGACTTCATGTCATGCTGCAATACAGAAAATATTTTACAAATTCCCTCAAAAGACCCCTCTTTTTTTTCCCCCTTTGAACAGTGGGAAAAACATAAAATTTGAAACAACATTATAAGAAAGTTTAATAAATTGGTACTTCTATAAACAAGTGTAGTCAGTATTACATGAATGAAATACACAAAGAAATTAAGACTACCTGGGCAATCCAAGTCTCAAAAACAATTTCAATTAACTTCAAATATTTTTTCCTATTTTTGGCGTCCCATTTTGACTTTTGGAATTCAAGGTATTCAGACTCCTAGTATATCACATAAGTTAAATCTTAAAGTCAAAAGAAATATTTATCTTAAGCAAATGAAAAATGTTCTGTCATTACATTTTAATTTTTTATTTCCTTAATACATTTTTTTTCCCTTGGAGAAACAATCATGTCTTGTAACTTTTTTTTTTCATTATTATTATACTTTAACATCTGGGATACATGTGCAGAATGTGCAGGTTTGTTACAAAGTATACACCTACCATGGTGGTTTGCTGCACCCATCAATCTGTCATCTACATTAGACATTTCCCTAATGCTATCCCTCCCCACCCCTGACAAACCCTGGTGTGTGACGTTCGTTGTGTTCATGTGTTTTCGTTGTTCAACTCCCAGTTACGAGTGAGAACACGCGGTGTTTGGTTTTGTTCCTGTGTTTGTTTGGTGAGAATGATGGTTACCAGCTTCATCCATGCCCCTGCAAAGGACATGAATTCGTTTTTTTTATGACTGCATAGTATTCCAAGGTGGTGCATATATATATATATATATATATATATGTATATGTATATTCCACATTTTATTTATCAAGTCTATCATTGATGGGCATTTGGGTTGGTTCAAACTGTTTGCTATTGTGAATAGTGCTGCAATAAACATACATGTGCAGCATCTTTATAGTAGAATGATTTATAATCTTTTGGGTATATACTCAGTAATGGGATTTTGGGATGAAACGGTATTTCTGGTTCTAGATCCTTGAGGGATTCCCACATTGTCTTCCACAATGCTTCAACTAATTTACACTCCCACCATCAGTGTAAAAGTGTTTCTATTTCTCCACGTACTCTCCAGCATCTGCTGTTTTTTGACTTTTTAATAATCACCATCCTACTGGCATGAGATGGTATCTCCTTGTGATTTTGATTTGCATTTATCTAATGACCAATAATGACGAGCTTTTTTCATTTGTTTTTTGGCAGCATGAATGTCTTCTTTTGAGAAGTGTCTGTTCATATCCTTTGCCCACTTTTTGATGGTGTTGTTTTGTTTTGTAAATCTGTTTAAGTACTTTATGGATATTAGCCCTTTGTCAGATGTAGAGTTTGCAAAATTTTTTTCCCATTCTGCATGTTGCCTGTTCATTCTGATGATAGTTTCTTTTGCTGTGGAGAAGCTCTTCAGTTTAATTAGATCCCATTTGTCAATTTTGGCTTTTGTTGCCATTGCTTTTGGTGTTTTAGTCATGAAGACTTTGTCCATGCCTATATTTTGAATGATATTGCCTAGATTTTCTTCTAGGGTTTTTATGGTTTTAGGTCTTACATTTAAGCCTTTAATATATTTTGAGTTAATTTTCATGTAAGTTGTAAGGAAGGGGTCCAGTTTCAGTTTTCTGCATATGGCTAGCAAGTTTTCCCAACACCACATATTAAATAGAGAATCCTGTATCCATTGCTTGTTTTTGTCATATTTGTCAAAGTGTAGTCACACAGAAAGAGAGGAAGTGAAATTATCTCTATTTGCACGACATGATACTATATTTAGAAACCCCATCATCTCAGTCCCAAATCTCCTTAAGCTGATAGGCAACTTCAGAAAAGTCTCAGGACACAAAATCTATGTGCAAAAATCACAAGTGTTCCTATACACCAATAATAAACAGAGAGCCAAATCATGAGTGAACTCCCTTTCACAATTGCTACAAAGAGAATAAAATCCTTAGGAATACAACTTACATGAGATGTGAAGGATATCTTCAAGGAGAACTACCAATCACTGCTCAAGGACATAAGAGAGGACACAAACAAATTGAAAAACATTCTGTGCTCATGGACAGAAAGAATGAATATCATGAAAATAGCCATACTGCCCAAAGTAATTGATAGATTTAGTCCTATCCCTATCAAACTACCATTGACTTTCTTCACATAATTAGAAAAAAACTACTTTAAATTTCATATGGAACCAGAAAAAGAGCCCATACAGTCAAGACAATCCTAAGCAAAAATGACAAAGCTGGAGGCATCATGCTACCTGACTTCAAACTATACTACAAGGAACAGTAATCTTATAACTTTTTTTTTTTTTTTTTTTTTTAGATGGAGTTTCATTCTGTAGCCAGGATGAAGTACTGTGGTACAATCTCAGCTCACTGCAAACTCCACCTCCAGGGTTAAAGTGATTCCCCTGACTTGGCCTCCCCTGCCTGTAGCTGGGACTACAGACATGTACCACCATGCCTGGCTAAATTTTTTTGTAATTTAATAGAGGAAGAGTTTCACCATGTTGGCCAGGATGGTCTCAATCTCCTGAACTTGTGATCCACCTGCCTTGGCATATAACTATTATATCTGTCTGTTGCCTCTCTGCTTACCTATTCTTTCAATGTCTTTATATAACAAATTCCTATATTACTTTGTATGTATATAATTGCATATTTGGTTATCTATTAAGAAAATCATGGAGATGTTAGAAACTGTCTTTCACTTTTTCTGTCATCTGATACAGGTTGTAGCTGGAAAGAAAGTTTCTATCTGGTGGTAATGGGGAAACATCTCCACAAAAGTTGTGGAGAGAGGAAAAGCAAGTGGGTCAGGAAGCTAGAACAGAAATGATAATGAGTAAATGTTTTACAAGTAGAGCCAGAAATGAAAATAAGATGTTTGAAGTTTTTCAGCCATATGTGTTAAACCACTAGAGTTCAGCAACAAAATGTGAGATTGATTTATACTTTTTGCTGTTTTGTTGTGCTGTTTTTCCAAAAACCTGCAAACAAAATAATGAGGATAGGGTGGCAAGGGAATGAAAACAAAGATAGACAGGCCAGTGAAAAACTATTACTGGACTTCTGGCAGAATATGATGATGGCTAGTGTCTAAACCTTATAAAATCACGAATAAGTGGGTATGGCTGAATAGAAATTGAACATTGAAATTCCACAACACTGAAGTGGAAAGCAGACCTTAAAGTATGAAGGATTAATTTTAAGAAAATTATAGGAAAATATAAATGAAACTAAATTTGTTGAGTCACACCGTGCTGGGCAATTGACATGTATTATATGCCTACATCTTCTCATTCTATCAATGAAGAATTGATTGCCATTCAAAAGGTTGATGAATCTGACTCAGATATTAGATATATGACCTTGGCTAAAATGTGTCTTGATTGATTAATGAGATTTATTCCAAAGCATTATTTGACAGAAGTATATGGGAAATATATGACTGAAAATCTTATCCCCAAGAAACATAGATTCAAAACAGAATGAAGAAAAAAAAAACTGTGGATTAATTCATGAATTATTGCTTTAGGATAGAATTGTAAAGCACTTATTAATAATACATATATGGAGTCCATTGCCAAATGATGGTTGGGAACAATGCAGTGAATTATTTTGTGGTTTGACCCCCTGTATATCTTCTTAACACTTAAATGAAAGATGAAGCCACAAGTTAGTAGAAACACCTTAGTCTCTGGAGGTCCCTTTGATGAAGCACAGCCGTGTTTGAGCCAAGTAATCAGGCAGACACTGGGTGCCTAATTAGTTTTCCTGACAGAGGGAACTCTTTTATTCATGGTAAAAGAAAAGCAACTTTCTCCCTATCAAAATTTAACTGTTGAAAAAAAATGATAATGTTACTGTTGACAGTTGGTGTATGATTATAGGATACTACTTAAAAATATTAGCAAATGGGTTTTTGAGAAAGGACACATTATGCATATATTCCATAATTATATTTCTTGAAAATTTAATTTTATTGCATTAAGAATCTCGAAAGGTATTTAGACATCTTTGCTTGAGTTTTCAAGTCATTTTAATTGACTAATTTTGTAAAATGTCAATTACTTTTTTCTGATGATGTTATTACAATTATTACTAATTATAGCAAATTTAGAAGGCTTCTTAGACATCTAAAATTGTAGTTTGGGTAGCTTTGATTATTATTATTATTCATATTTTTTTTGTGTGGCAGAGTCTCTGTCTCCCACGCTGGGTGCAGTGGTGTGATCTGGGCTCACTGCAACCTCCGCCTCCCTGGTTCAAGCAATTCTCCTGCCTCAGACTCCCGAGTACCTGGGATTACAGGAGTATGGCAGCATTCTCAGTTATTTTTTATATTTTTAGTAGAGATGGGGTTTTACCATGTTGTCCAGGCTGGTCTTGAAATTTTGACGTCAAGTGATCTGCCTGCCTTGGCCTCTCAAAGTGGGGTTACAGGTGTGAGACGGCACGCCAAGCCAGATCACTATTTTATATGTTGTACTGAACATTATTTCCAGCAACTTGGTATTCTCTAAATAAGATTTACCTTTTGTATTTTGGCTGGGATATTTTAACAGGCTTATATTATTAAAAATCTTTAAATATCCTTTTTCCTTAAAATAGTATATAAACTTTACTATAGAAAAACATTTCTGAAAGAGATCTCTGATGAGCAAAGCAGTATGAAAATAAATGCTCAAGGTAATAAAAGTCACAGTTTAGACAATTAGGCTTTAGAGTTACAATAACTTTCCATATTCAATGTTATCATTTTTGTTAATGTGGCAATTTGTGAAATTTATGTAGCACTGATCCTTTGGTGTTAATCATTTCTGAACATTTTAAAATATGCAGAGAAAACTGCCATTAAACTTGCAATTTGTTTAAGTGTAAATGAATAAAACAACATAAATGTATATTCTTAAACATATACTCGGCAATGCTATAAAATTATATTCCCAGAACTTTTCATTATATATTTTGCTCTTTCTTGTAAGCTATGAATGAAATGTAAATTATCGAGCTTTCTGAGAGTAACAATAGTAACCCCTTTGTTTTGCATAGTATAAGTTAGCATAAGAAAAGAAATATTAGCCATTGCACTCCAGCCTGGGTACCAAGAGTGAAACTCCGTCTCAAAAAAAAAAAAAAAAAAAAAAAAATATAAAAAAAAAAAAAAAAAGAAATATTAAAAAAAGGGGTGTATAGTCACCATTCGGAGATTATATCTCTGTATATTTTGATGCATTTCTATGAATATTTTTCTTACAGTAATATAGATATTTTCCTTTGACACCAAATATTCTTTGAAAACTTTATTCTCAATAAATTAAATATTATGAATAATATAAACAAGAACCTATTGTCAATATTTAATCCAAATTATATGATCACATTATATTGTACAGGTGATCTTCATATCTAATTTTTTAATCATATTGCTTAGTTTTTCCTTGGATAAATACATTTTAACAATTTAAATAAATTAATAGCATTCCTTTATATGAAATTAATGACCCAAAGGGGAGAAACAGACTGTGTTTTAAACATGCTTACAAATGTTTCACAAAAGACTCGTGCAATTTAAACATATATCAGTAGTACATATGACAGTCCATTTCACTGCACTTTGAAATATATTGCATATTATAGCTGTCATACTATCAAATACTTACACATAATCATACATTTAATATTTTATGTAATTAGTAGCTACTTTAAAATACTTATATGCATATTAGATATTAATTCTGACTGAATTTCCCATTCATTCACTTTTCCCAGTCTTAACTGAAGATGGGCTTCTTTTCTTTCTTAATGATTTCTAAAAACACTTTGAGTATTAACTATATTAAGTTGTCATTGTCATCTTTTTCAAATAATATTTCAGAATTACTGTATGATTTTTGACATTATAAGGCATTGTTGATATTCTAAAATTTTAAACATTTGCAATGTAATTTTCTACATTTTACATTTTTGTAATTATTATACATAGTGAATGGCTGCACATATTCTGGAATGTATGTGATGTTTGATACAGGCATATAATATGTAATGATCCAATCAGGGTAATTGGGATATCTGTCACCTTCAGCATTTACCATAACTTCTAATTAGATAAACAGTAATTGCAGACTTTTACTTACTTTTAAATAGGTAATGATTTATTGTTAACTATACTGACTCCATTGTGCTATCAAACACCTGTTCTTACATTTTCACTTCATTTTTCCCTCTATTATTCTTGAATACAAGATTTCTTTTTCTTTTTATAGATATTTTGGTTTATTTATCCTTTTTTAAATATATATTTTATTACATTTTAGGTTCTGTGGTACATGTAGAGAACATGCACAATTGTACCATAGGTACATACATGGCAATATGGTTTGTGGCCTCCAGCAACCCATCACCTATATCTGGCATTTCTCCCCATGTTTTCCCTCCCCAACTTCCCTAACCCTCGCTGTCCCTCCCATATTCCCTCCCAACATACCCCAGTGTGTGATGCTCCCCTCCCTGTCTCCATGTGTTCTCATTGTTCAACACCCACCTATGAGTGAGAACATGCAGTGTATGATTTTCTGTTCTTGTATCAGTTTGCTGAGAATGATGGTTTCTAGATTCATCCATGTTTCTACAAAGAATACAAAATGCTGGGGCATTTAGCCCATTTACATTTTAAGGTTAATATTGTTATGCATAAATTTGATCCTCCCGTTTGATGCTGGCTGGTTGTTTTCCCCATTAGCTGATGCAGTTTCTTCATTGTGTTGATGCTCTTTACCATTTGGTACATTTTTGAAGTGGCTGGTACAAGTTGTTTCTTTCTATATTTAGTGCTTCTTTCAGGAGCTCTTTTAAGGCAGGCCTGGTGGTGACAAAATCTCTCAGCTATTGCTCGTTCGGTAAGGATTTTACTTCATTTATGAAGCTTAGTTTGGCTGGATATGAAATTCTAGGTTGAAAGTTCTTTTCTTTAAGGATGTTGAATATTGGCTGCCACTCTCTTCTGGCTTGTAGGGTTTCTGCAAAAAGATCTGCTGTGAGTCTGATGGGCTTCCCTTTGTGGCCAACCTCACCTTTCTCTCTGGCTGCCCTCAGCATTTTTCCTTCATTTCAACCTTGGTTACTATGATGATTATGTGCCTTGGGGTTGCTCTTCTTGAAGAATATCTTTGTGGTGTTCTATTTCCTGGACTTCAATATTGGCCTGCCTTGTTAGATTGGGGAAGTTCTCCTGGATAATATCCTGAAGAGTGTTTTCCAGCTTGGATTCATTCTGTTGCGTTCAGGTACACCTATCAAAGGTAGGTCTTTTCACATAATCCCATATTTCTTCTAGGTTTTGTTCTTTTATTTTCACTCTTTTTTCTCTAATCTTGCTTTCTCATTTTATTTCATTGGTTTGATCTTCAATCTCTGATATTCTTTCTTCTGCTTCGTTGATTCAGCTATTGAAACTTGTACATGCTTCACAAAGTTCTTGTGGTGTGTTTTTCAGCTCCATCAGGTCATTTATTTTCTTTTCTAAACTGTTTATTCTCTTTAGCATTTCATCAAAACCTTTTTTGAGATTCTTAGTTTCTTTACATTGGTTTAGAACAGGTTCTTTTAGCTCAGAGAAGTTTGTATATGCATCATCTATTTACATTGTATTATATTATCTTATTCTTTTTATTTAACATTTAAATTTTCTAAACAGTTGTAGCATATTTGTCCTAATTTCAAAGTAAAGTAAAGTTTCTAATTATTTAAACGTTATGTAATTACATGTTTACTTTCCATCTGATATTAAGGGTATGTTCTTTTTCCTGAAGTGTTTTAAATTTTCAAATACATCAAGCTTGTCTACTCCATTTAAAAAAGAAAATCTGGTTAAAAATGTGGTTCCTTATATATATACATATTTTTTTGGAAGATGATTGGAAAATGGTAAGATGCTGTATTAGTCCATTCTTGTGTTTATAAAGAAATACTTCAGACTGGGTAATCTATTAAAAAAAAAAAAAAACAGGATTCATTGGCACATGCTTCTACTGGGTGTTCAAGTAGCAGAGTTCTATTTTTGGTGAGGGCCTAAGGAAGCTTACAATCATGGTAGAAGGTGAAGGGGAGCTAGTATGTCACATGGTGAGAACTAGAGCAAGCGTGAGAGAGGGCAGAAGTCCCTCATTCTTTTAAACAACCAGATCTTGCTTGAACCCAGAGCAAGAACTCACTTATTACCAAAGGGATGGTATTAAGCTATTTCTGAGAAATTGGCCCCTAAGATCCAATCACCACACACTATGTCCCACCTGCGACATTGGGAATCATATTTCTTTATTTTTAATTTTTAATTTTTGTAAGTACATAGTAGGTATATATATGAATGGGGTACATGAGATTTTTTAATATAGGCATACAATGTGTAATAATCAAATCAGGACACATAAGGTATCTATCACGTCATTTGTCCTTATCCTTAGTGTAACAAACACTCAAGTACTTATCTTTAGTGTTACAAACAATGCAATTATATTCTTGTATTCACATTTAAATGTATAACTAAATAATTATTCACTACAGTCACCTTGTTGTGCTATTAAATATGAGGTCTTGTTCATTATTTCTTACTATTGGACACATTAATCACCCCTGCTTCCTCTCCGTGCACCCAATAAACACGCTTCAACTCTGCATCTCCATGAGTTAAATTGTTTTAATTTTTAGCTTTCACAAATAAGTGAGAACATGCGTAGTTTGCCTTTCCGTGCCTGGTTTATTTAATTTAACACAATGACCTCTATTTTCATTCATGTTGTAAATAATAGGATTGCATTCGTTTTCATAACTGAATGGTACTCCATTATGCATATGTGCTACATGTTCTTTATCCATTTCTCGCTTGATAGACACAGAGTGCTTCAAATCTTGGCAATTGTGAATGGTACTGTAATAAACATGGGAGTGTAAAAATGTCTTTAGTATACTGATTGTCTTTTTGTGGGTATAAATTAATACCTAGAAGTGGATTGCTGCATTGTTTAGTAGCTGCATTTTGAGTTTTTTGGTGGATCTTCAAACTGTTCTTCATAGTGGTTGTATTAACTTACATTCCCGTCAACAGTGTATAAGGATTCCCTTTCCTCTACATGCCTACCTGCATTCGTTATTGCCTATTTTTTTAAAACAAAAATCATTATTACTGGGTTGAGATAACGTCACTATTGTTTTGAATTGCATTTTTCTGATGATTAATCATGTTGAGCACCTTTTTATATGTCTGTTTTCCATTTTTATGTCTTCTTTTGAGAAATATCTATTCAGATCTTTTGCTCATATTTTAATTGGATCATTATATTTTTTTTCCTATAGAGTTGTTTGAGATCCTCATATATTTTATTTATTAATCTCTTGTCAGACATGTAGTTTACAAATATCTTCTCTCATTCTGTGGATTGTCTCTTGACTTTATTAATTGCTTCTTTTGCTGTGGAGATGCTTTTTAACTTGATGTAATCCAATTAGTCAATTTTTGCTTTGGTTGCCTGTGCTTGCGGGGTATTTTTCAATAAATATTTTCCCACTCCAATGTCTTAGAGGATTTCCTCCATGTTTTCTTATAGTAGTTAAACAGTTCAAATTTTAAAATTTAAGTTAATAATTCATTATGATTTGGTTTTTGTATATGGCAAGACTAGGGTCTAGTTTCATTCTTCTCCATATAGATATCCAGCTTTCCCGGCACAATTTGTTGAAGAAACTGTCCTTTCTCCAATGTATGTTCTTGGCATCTTTGTCAAAAATGAGCTCACTGTAGGAGTGTGGATTTGTTTCTGGGGCTTTGTTCTGTTCCACTGGTCTATATGTCTGTTTTTAGGCCAGTGCCTTGCTGTTTTGCTTACTATAGTTCTGTAGTATTATCTGAAGTCAGGTAATATGATTCCTCCTTTTTTTTTTTTTTTTTTTTTTTTTTTTTTTTTTTTAGATGGAGTCTCACTCTGTCACCAGGCTGGAGTGTAGCAGCACAATCTCAGCTCACTGCAACCTTGCCAAGGTTCAAGAGATTCTCCTGCCTAAGCCTCCCAAGTAGCTGGGATTATAAATGTGCACACCACCACACCCAGCCAATTTTTGTAATTTTATTAGAAATGTGGTTTCACCATGTTGGCCAGAATGGTCCCAACCTCCTAACCTTGTGATCCACCCTCCTTGGCTTCCCAAAGTGCTCGGATTGCAGGTGTGAGCCACTGTGCCCAGCTGATTCTTTCAGTTTTGTTCTTTTTGATCAGGCTAGCTTTAGCTATTGTGGGTCTTTAGTGGTTCCATAAAATTTTAGGATTGCTTTTTCTATTTCTGTGAAGATTGTCATTGGTATTTAAGGATTGCATTGAATCTGTAGACTGCTTTGGATAAAATAGGTATTATTTTAAAATGATGCTTCCCATCCATGAACATGAAATGGCTTTCCATTTCAGTGGTCTCTTCAATTTCTTACATCAGTGTTTTACAGCTTGCATTGATCTTTCAGTTCTTTGGTTAATTCTCAGATATTTTACTTTATTTGTAGCTATTGTAAATTAGATTACTTATTTTTTTTTTTAGATTGTTCACTGTTGGCATATAGAAATGTTACTAATTTTTATATGTTAATTTTGTATGGTGCAACCTTAGTGAATTTATTAGTTCTAATTTTTCTGGGGTGGATTCTTTAGGTTGCTCCATCTATAAATAAGGATAATTTGACTTATTCCATTCCAGTTTGGATGTCTTTGATTTCTTTCTTTTGTCCAATAGCTCTAGTGAGAATATCAGTAAGATGCTGAATAATAGTGGTGAAAGTAGGCATCCTTGGCATTTTCTAGATCTATGTAAAAATGATTTTAATTTTTATTCATTTGTTATGATGCTACCTATGGGTTTGTCATATACGGCTTTTATTGGGTTGAAGTAGGGTGTTTGTATACTCAGTTTTTTGACAGTTTTTAACATAAAAGAATGTTAAATTTTAATGAAAGTTTTTCAGCATCAATGGAAATAAGCATATCATTTTGTTCCTAATTCTGTTGATATGATGTATCATGTTTATTGATTTGTGTATGTTGACCCATCCTTACATCCCTGAAATAAATCCTACATAGCCATAATGAATGAATGTTTTAATGTGTTGTGAATTTCTTTTTTCTAGCATTTTGTTGAGAATTGTGAGAATTATCATCTCAATGTTCATCAGAAAAATTGGCCTGTAGGGTTTTTATTTTTATTTTTATTTTTTATTTTAATATGTTTCTATGTTGTTTGGGGATCATGATAATACTGGCTTGGTAATATGAGTGTAGAAATACTCCTCTATGTTTTGGAATAATTTGAATAATATTGTCATTACTTCTTTAAATGTTTGTTAGAATTCAGCAGTGAAGCCACTGGGTTCTTAGCTTTTCTTTACTGGGAGAATTTTGATTACAACTTCAATCTTGTTAGTTATTATTGGTCTGTTCAGGTTTTGAATTTCTTTATGATTCAATATTGATAGGTTGTATATGTCTAGCAATTTATTTCTTATAGATTTTTCATTTTATTGGCATATGGTTGCTCATGGTAGCCACTAATTATTCCTTCAATATCTATGGTATTAATTGTAATGACTTCCTTTTCATATCTAAATTTACTTATTTCGGCCTTCTCCTCCACCCCCCAAGGTAAAGGTTTGTTTTTGTTTATCATTTCAAAAAATAACTTTTCACTTTCTGATCATTTGTATTGTTCTCTTTTAATTACATTTATTTTTGCTCTGATCTTTATTATATATTTTCTTCTACTAATTTAAGGTTTGGTTTGCTCTTGATTTTTTATTTCTTTAAGATGCAACACTAGGTTATTTATTCAATTTGAAGTTTCTTTAAATACCTATTTTATTATATTTTATAACTTAAATTTTAATATGACATTTACCTGACATATAATACTCTATGTCAAACTAACCTAAGCATTGCACAGATGATCATTTCTGCTATCATGCAAAAGCTGTGAGAATAAGCCATGGCTTTTTTTTTTTTTCCCTTGCCAATGAAGAACTTGAGATTCTGAAAGTTTATGTGGTTTATTTAAGCTCATACATTAAGTAATTGTTTGGTTTTCTTTTAGGTTACACCAAAGCCAAACTATTTTAATATTTATGTAAAATAATTCTTTTCCTTTGCATTTTGTCTGATAGCATGCTTCCTTTATTGCTACGTCTCCAGCACCTATTTGCCATACTTCTGAGAAAGACTCACAGTTTTCATTTCAGGGTTAAAACCTCATTCATCTTAGGGTATGCAGTTTGGCTGGCATGTCACCTCTACAAATAGGTATGCATCTTGTAATCTAGTTAACAAGCTGATAGACTTACCTCTCTGGTGACAGTTAATTCATTGCTGGCCATGTGACTCAGACCATATCAACCAGAATTATCTGTGGCTATTTTTGTATTCTTTGGCTGCAGGAGGGGGATATCAAGGGCAAATTTGGTTTTGAACCTGAGTACTTCTGAAGCTGCAGTCAACCTGTCCTACACGAAGAATAAACCCAGCACATGGAGAGTGGCAGAGTTAAGTCAAGAGATGAAGGCCAATCTACTTCTGATGATATGTCTAGCACCCAGAATTCAATAATTTCCAAAGCCAGTTATATCCATCTAAAGCTCCCTTTAACAATCATACATTAACAGCTATTTTTTAAATTGTGCTTCTTCACTGAGCCAGCCAATGCACTAAGTACTTTATCTGATATAGTAATTTTTAATGCTTAAAACAACTTTGAGAGGTAGATATTATTGCTATCTTCATTTAACAGATAAGAAAAAAATAACTCCTAGAGTATTTTATAAGACTTGTAATATATCAGAATTCATGGAGTTTGTTTAATATTTAGTCATTCAGAATGTTAACATTTCTCTCCACAGTTTTTTTTTTTTTTTTTTTGAGCAAGTATGACTTCTTGTTCTGCTGTTACAACAAAAAATGTCCTTACTTATGTAGTAAGAAATTATTACTTCATTCTTTATAATGTCTTTTATTGTTTTGAGATTATCTATTTTAATGTATTATATTTTGTAAGAGCCAATACAAATAAAATAATCTTTGTCTGGACTTTTATGTCCAGATTATATTTTTATTTTTTATTTGTCACCCTTTTCATGATACAGAATATATTGGTGATTGGGACTAAAGAAAATTCTATATGGCTGTGAGTTACATTCCCCATTGTCAGCAAGCTTTCAGGATAACAAGCACTCTTTGGATATAATGCATCTGCTAGAAATAATAATTCTGTCCTGATGTCTGCCCTTCATCAAATGAACATATAGATTAGTTCTTAATAATGCAGCTAGCAATGCTCAGGGTCTATTTGGACATAAAATATTTGTCAAACATTGTAGACAATAATATATTGTTTTTAAAATATAGAGAGACTTTACATTTTCTTCTGGTCTTCATACTATTTTATAAATTTTACTTAATGTTAGAAATTATAAAATAAATATTTTAGATTGAGAAAAAATGTTATTTTGTGTACAAATAATATGATGTACTAACATTACTTATAAGGTAAACCTTTTATTATTTAGAAGTATATTTAAAGCAAAATTTTAACATGAACTTTTAAAAATATGAAAGAATAAGATATGCAATTTAAATGGAATATAGGAAAATATTATCTTTTGTGATAATAGTGTAATATAACTGTAATAACCTTCATGAGAAAAATATAGCATTGTCCTGTCACAAGAATAAGATTGTATGTTTTTTTGATAGGAACTATAAAAAGTCACATTATTCTGTTTTAAACTGAATCATTAAAAAAGAAAACCTGCTGCTGCAGAATCACACAATTTGTTTTGTAAAAATTTGTCTTATATATCGCAAGATGCTATTACCGGAAACAATAAAATATACTATTGTAAGATCAACGAGGGATGAGATGACTATATTCTTATAAGCTGAAAAAGACAATCAGTATGATAATTAGAGCATGTTAATTACTCTCTACCAGAAACAAAAAATGCAAATGATATACAGCAGGAAATTAACAGCAGTTACTGTTCAATATTGCATGACTTTTCTATTAAGAATAATATGAGAAGTTGTTAAATTATAGAAAATGAGAATAATGAGGCTAGAATATTAAAAAGCTTTAGGTTTCCGGTCTGGCTGTGGAGGAAATCATTAGAAAAGATTCTGAGCAAGTGTTAAGTTCTGTGTGAGTTCAGCCAGCTTGTGGAGTACAATGGGGAAATCTTCACATACGCTTTTGTTTTTACAAGATCCGAACAAGACTGAGTATTCTGGCTCAGCCAGAAGCAGTTCAGTAACCTTTCCTGAATAATACATTTGCCAAAATCTAACAACATTTCACCCTTTTCTGTAAAACTTTTGGACTGACAGAACAATGAGTATAATTTGCTACAGTCTCAGAACAATCCAAAGAGTAAGAAAATGTCCTTTAACTACAAATCATTTTTTAAAGGAAAATCATTATGTGATTGAGATTAGGTAAAACATAAATATGGCAAGAAACTAAGAAACCTTAACTTTGTTTCATATGTACTACAAAGAGAGTGTCATATCAACTATCTTTTGGAAAGTTTTAATATGAAAATAAACTGAATTATAATCATAATAGATCACCTAATTTACCATCATCCCTATATAATTTCTTCTGTAAAAATGATACAAATAGAGAAGGAGTAAAACTAGAAACAGGGATATTAACTATATATTTGAAAGAATGTACAAATATACTTTATCATAAATACAATTTAAATTCTGAGGAAAACAATATGCTTGCTCCTAAACAGATAATTACATTAATTTATTCAAGCCAACAAGACATACTTTAGTAGACTAGCAAATTACATGAACATTAAAACTATTAATCATTAAAAAAGAAGTGGGGATAAATACAAAACAAAATATTTGTAACAGTTTAGTTTTTGTCTAGGAATTTTTATAATTAGTTGAATATAATCAATGTACATTTATCTTGATTCATATCATAGCATATATAACAGCTATACTAATTAATAATTTAACTACCTTATTTTGTTTTAGTCTAAGTTCTTGTATTTTAAGATTTTTATAACTTTAATATAAAATTAAAGGCACTTAGTGTATTCTCTATCCACTTTATATGAGATCATGATATGCTTTAATCAATAAACATGTTTTTACCTGTAGAGAAGAGTCTGTAGTTTACTTCCTCATGCTGTCCAGTAGCTCCAGATCCACTTTATAAACTTTTCTTTGCTTGAACACAGTCCATTTTTCCTATTAAAATTCTGAGTTCTTATCACAATCCCTCCTTTGCCTTATTTTCTTCTTAACATCTATTTGTTACAGACTGCCCTCTGATTTCATTTGTGGAAATACATTTTAAAAGTATCCTTGTAAGTACTATATCACTAAAACTATTCCACAACAAAATTATTGGCATAAGTAGATTATCATAGCTAAATACAAGCTGTTGCTAACTACACATAAGCAAGCTTAGCCATAGCTTGTATAATATCATTGCACTCCAGGTAGGCAATTCAGTTCTTTGGAAATAATCTGCAAAACAGCCCTAAAAATGATTATTGCCCAGTAAATATACATTTTGCTGCTTAGTGCTGTATTGTTATTGTTGTTGTTTTTCCACCACAGCAGTGTGAAAAACAATTTCTCTGACATTAATGTCATACTGTTTCCAACTTTTAGGATTTGTGCCAAATTTTTCATCAAAATTCAAACAAATAGATTAAAGAAGTGAGATTCTGTTTAATCTATTACAATTTCCACTCAACATCATTTAGATTATATAATTTTCTTTTACTGAGCACACAGAAAGCAGTAAGACAGATTTCACTGCAAACTAACTGGATAAACGTAATCATATGAGCCATCTTCCTAATTGCTGCTAATTTTCACAGCTGAATCCATTGTGATTCGACTGACATATCCTCTGACAACATCCAAAGTGGAGTACGTATACAGACACCACCTGAAGGTGTTCCTATGATGACACTGAGCATTGAGTTGTAGAAGTACATAGTGGGTCCAGGATCTGATACTCCCTCAGGAGAAACATTCAAACGAAAGACATAAGTAAAAGCAAACATGCAACAAAAATAAATACACTTTAAATTAAATATATATATATATATATATCTGTATTTTGTGTATGTATTTCAAAGGATATACATACAAAATATATATCCTTTGAAAATACCAAAACCACACAATTTTTAATAAATTATCAATTCTGTTCTATATATAGTTTCACATCACAAACAGGACATGTTTGAAATATTGAAGTCTACAATTAACTTATATATTAAATTCAAGTAATGCAATTTTACATAGACTATAAAGCATCAAAAAGGAAATGATAAAGTAAATGACATAAATGTTAAAGGTTTTATTTCAGTTGCAGGACTCCAAATCTTGTACTTTCTATGTAATACAATGCCAACACTCAAATCATTAGCATCAACATAACTCCATGTTTTGTACAACATATATCATTCATTATTTCACCTATATCAGGCCAGTTAAGATGCTATAAGAGCTGCATTCTTTTCTCTAATTACATATGAGAACACTGATTGATATAATTTAAAAGACTGGTTCAATATAGCAGCCGGATACTAAAAATATTATAATTCCTGGCCTGTCATTTATTCAACAAATAAATACTTATCACCTACCAAGTGTTAAGTACCTTTCTAGTCAAACTGAGGGAAAAATCACAAAAGTGTTTCTGCTTTAATGCTGCTTCTATTTTTTATATTATTGTTGCTTTTTCCTAAGGGATACAAAGGTAGTAGCAGGGATAAAGGGAGCAACAGAAGCATGGGTGTGGGGTAGTGTATCTCTGCCCATATTTCATATGGTTATATTTATAGAGGTCCATGATTTATTATTATTCCCTCTTAAACTTAACACTGAGTTCATAGGGAATTTTTGCTTTTCCTAACATATTTTTTATTTCTCTTTCCCTTGGCAAGTATATTTGAATATAGTTCTCTCTCTTTCTTTGCCTACCTGATTCACATTTGTCTTTAAAGACATAACTTAGTGATCATCATCTCTAAAAAGTTGTTATTTATCTTTCCAATATAAATGATTGCTCTTTTGTTTTCTAATTTTCAGTATTTATGATTATTACAGAAAATGTTACGCTTTAATTCATCTGTTTATGTGTTTACATTACCATATAATACTTTTTAATGAAAAACAGTATTTTTTCCAGCAATTGGTGCAATGGTTGGCAGTTGGTACCAAGTCAATAAATCTTTATCCAGTTACATGCCACTAGAGTTCCATGGCGTTACTTGTTCTAGTGATTGTCCCAAACAAATAATCATTACAATGATATAAGTATCTCTTTTTCCCTTTTTAATGGGAAATTTTACAATATTGAATTGAGTCATTCATGAAAAAAAGACATTTTACCTTTTTAAAGAGCAATAAAACATTTTATCGCCCTGATAGAAGAATTATTAATCTAATCATGATATTGATCACATTTATATATGCAACATTTTTTTCTTGGAATTCATTCAGGCACTCCATCTTCTTAGTATGTGATGAAATAAAAAGGGGAATAATACATAAGAAGAAACTCAACAAAAATAAAACTAACAACTTAATTAGAAAATGGTAAAAGGGCCGGGCATGGTGGCTCAAGCCTGTAAGCCCAGCACTTTGGGGGGCTGAGGTGGGCAGATATAGAGTGAGGAGATTGAGACCATCCTAGCCAACATGGTGAAACCCTGTCTCTACTGAAAATACAAAAATTAGCTGGGCTTGGTGGCACACGCCTGTAGTCTTAGCTACTCAGGAGGCTGAGGCAGGAGAATTGCTTGAACCAGGGAGTTGGAGGTTGCTGTAAGCCGAGATAGCACCACTGCTCTTCAGCACTCCAGAAAAGAAAAGTAAAGAAAATGGAAAAAGATCTAAACAGAAACTTCAACAAAGATGTACAAGTGACAAGCAGGCATATGAAAAAATGATCTACTTTATATTTCATTAAGAAATTGCAATTTTACATAACATGGATACAATTACACACCTATTAGAAAATCAGAAACACTGTCAGTACCAAATGTGGTGAGGATGTAGAACAACAGAAACTCTCATTCATTTATGGTGGGGATTGGAAAACAATTTGGTAGTTTCTTTCAAAATTAAAAGTACTCATACCATATGAACCAGCAATCATGCTACCTTGTATTTTCTGAAATGAGCTGAAAACTTTATATAAAGCAGATATTTATAGCAACTATATTCATGATTTCTAAAACTTGGAAGCAATTAGTATGCCATTGAAGAGATGGACAGGTTAATAAACTCTGGTATATCTGGACAGTGGAATATTATTCATCAATGAAAAGTAATTAGCTACTAGATTATAAAAAGATATGCAGGAAACTTAAATGCATGTTACTGAGCGAAAGATGCCAATATTAAAATGTTAATACTGTATGGTTCTAAATACATGAAATGCTGAAAAGACAAAACTATGGAGACAGTAAAAAGGTAAGTGGTTGTGAGGGGTTGGAGGAAAGGAAGGGTGAATAAGAGGAGCACAAAATACTTTTAGGGCAGTGAAAATATTCTGTATGATACTATAATTGTAGACATATGTCACTGCACATTTGTTGAAAGCTGCAGAATGTACAACAACTAGAGTGAACTTTAATGTAAACTAAGGACTTTGAGAGATAATGATGTGTCAGTGTTTGTTTATCTACTACAAGAAAGGTACCACTGTGGTCCAGGTTATTGATGCTGGGAAGTCTGTGAATGTGCAGGGTTAGGGATGTATGGGAACTCTCTGTAATTACCACTTAATTTTGCTATAAAGTTTTAAAAAAAATGCTCTAAAAATTCAGTCCATTAAATTACCTAATCCTAAGGCAAATAAATATAGTATGATAAAAGTCAATTTATTTTTCAGCTAGAATAGCACGACACATGAAAATGAGTATTAGGTCATCAAACAAGTATTTTATCTTCAAACTAGACACATATTAAAGTATCACTATTATTGTTTGGGTATTTTGTCCCCTCCAACTCACACTAAAATGTGACCTCCAATGTTGGAGGTGGGCTTAGTGGGAGGTGTTTGGGTCATGGGATGACTGCTTCATGAATGACTTGGTACTGCGCTCATGGTAATGGATGAGTTATCGCTCTGTGAATTCAAGTAAGATCTTGTCTTAAAAGAAGCTGAAACCTTTTCCCTCTCTTTCCCTCTCTCTTTCTCTCCTGCAATGTGTCATGCTAGCTCCTTCATTAACTGCCATCATGATTGTAAGCCTCCTGAGTCTCTCACCAGAAGCAGATGCTGGAACTATGCTTTGTGTACAGCCTGCAGAACTTTGTGAATAAACCTCTTTTCCTTGGAAATGACTAGGTCTCAGATATTACTTCATAGAAATACAAAATGGACTGACACAAGCACCAAAAAGAATATCTGAAGCTTCTATTTTAAATAAATTTTTGATTTACTTGTCACAGAAGAATGATAGTATTATTTTACATTCTTCTCTTTTTTATGTTTGTAATTGTGATTATTCATGTTTTTATATGCATAGCCATGCATTTTAAATGTTTTAAAACTCCAATATAGCTAAATAATATGTTATTGACACCCAAAATATTTAAATTATCATTTTATGATCAAATTATACAAAATTAATGGACAAAGTAAAAATAAAGCAACAAAAATGGGCAGAAGTATTAGGGCCAGATGGCGAACTAGATGCAGCCAGGAAGGGCTTCTCCCAACAGGAGAATCCAGACCGTGAGGAAAACCAGCACACTCTGAGAAGATCTTTAGAAGGAAGGCATTGAGAGTGTATGAAGAGAAGTCCTTGCCACTACGTTGCTGCTGACACAAGGACATGTGGAGGAACCACTACACTGCTGCCAACAGCATGCATGCAGACCCTCCTGCAACACTATCCCCCTGCTGCCAGCACACAGGCATGACTGTGGACTCACTTCCACTTCCCCAATGAAGCACTTTTGTCAGCTCCTCTATTGGAGTGTTATTGCCAGTGGAGCAGGTGCTTAATATCAAGGTGTCAGAGAAAAAAGACATGGGCCATGCGCAAGCCCCTCAGTGCATGATCTAACACTGCTGAGCTGAGCCATGCAGTGCTGAGCCAAGCCATCATCCACTGAAATCATGCAGAAATAAAACCAGTCAAATGAACCCAACTTATATAACAGACAAACTTGCAAGGGCATTGAAAAAATACAAAAGTAAAAAGCCCCATCCAAAGACAGCCATTCTCAGCATTAAAGGAATATCAGGCCACACAAATGAGAAACAAACATTCCAAAAACTGTGGCAACTCAAAAACCAAGAGTGTCTTCTTACCTTCAAATGACTGCACTAGCTTCTCAGCAATGTTTTTTAAACAGAATAAAATGGTTGAAACAACAGACATAGAATTCATAATCTGGATAGCAACAAAGATCATCAAGACTCAGAAGAAAGTTAACATACAATTCAAGAAATCTAAGGAATCCAGTAAAATGATGGAAGAACTGAAAGACAAAATAGCCATTTTAAGAAAGAATCATACTGAACTGAAAGAGTTAAAAGTATACTACACTAATTTTAGAATACAGTTGGAAGTATTAACAGCCTAACAGAACCACCTGAGAAATGAATCTTAAGCATGAAGACTGGTTCTTCAAATCAAGACAATCAGACAAGAATAAAGAGTAAATAGCAAAAAAATAAACAAAACATTCAAGAAAGATGGGATTATGTAAAGAGACCAAACCCATGACTCATTGTGCCCCTCAAAGAAAGAGAGAGAACAAGTAAATGGAAAACATTTTAGAAGACATTGTCCACAAAAATTTCCTCAACCTTGCTAGAGAGGTCAACACTCACATTCAGAAAATCCCTACAAGATACTATAAAAGATGACCATCACCGAGACACATAGTCATCAGATTCTCCAATTTCAATGCAAAATAAAAAATCTTAAAGAGGGTTAAAGAGAAGGGGTAGGTCACCTGTCTACAAAGAGAAAGTCATTAGGTTAACAGGAGATCTTTCAGAATAAACGCTGCAAGCCAGAAGAAATTAAGGGCCAGTATTCAGCATCTTTAAAAGAAGAATATCTAACCAAGAATTTCATATCGAGTCAAACTAATCTTTATAAGGAAAGGAAAAATAAATTCTTTCCAGACAAGCAAATCTTAGAGAAACACATTATCACTAGATCTTCTTTAAAAGAGGTCCTTAAAAATTGCTAACCATAGAAATAAAAAACTGTTACTGACCACTAGAAAAACACACTTAAGTACACAGACCTAGACACAGTAAAGCAACTACACAATCAAGTCTACATAACAACTAGCTAACAACATGATGACGAGATCAAATCCATGAATATCAATATTAACCTTGGACATAAATGGGCTAAGCATCCCACTTAAAAGACAGAATGGCAAGGTGGATAAAGAAACAAGACCCAAATATATGATGTATTAAAGAGTTCTATCTCATGTGCAATGATACCCATAGGCTCAAATAAAGGAATGGAGAAAAAAATCACCAAACAAATGGATAACAAAAAAAGGAGTAGTTTTTGCTATTCTTATTTCAAACCAAAAAAAAAAAAA